>NW_028258394.1:0-106123 GCF_053883595.1 Heterocephalus glaber
GTGGGCAAGTGAAGCTTCCTGTAAAGGCCTTCAGCCATTTAGGGTCCTCTATAGGACCTCATTGTAATTGCACCAAACTGACACACTCTTCTGTCCCTGTGCCACATGACTCTTAAATTCCACATGGTGATGGAAAAGATTAGTCTATTTTTTTATTAATCATTTAACTGCTGAAGGATGACTAGGCTAGTATATTTTTATATGAACCTTGGAGAATGTGCTGAACAAATAATTGGCTTTTATTGAAAAGAGGTGTCATTCTATTTTATTTTGAGTAATTTCTTTACTGTTTTTAAAGTTTGGTATATGTGTTATATTTATTATAATTTTGTTTTGTACTCCATAGCTGTTTATGGTGTAATAAGAAATCGAGGCAACTTTGGTGACGTTAGCATATCATGGGTGATTAGTCACTGACTTTACACAAGATGTGTTCCCTGTGCAAGGGGATATTTTCTTTGGCGATCAGGAATTTTCAAAAAGTATCACCATATATACTCCCTTCCAGATGAGGTAAATGTTGTGTACTTGTCACTCTCCAATTTTTCTTATTTTAGTTGCTTAGTTGTTTTTTTTTTTTGTTTTTTTTTTGGTACCAGGGATCGAACTCAGGTCCTTGTGCCCACGCAGCAAGGTGGCGAAACCACTGAGCTAAATCCCTGGCCTATTGCTTATTATTTTTTAATTAAGTAATTAAATACATTGGTAATAGACTCTGTGATGAAGAACTCAGACATGACAGTGTCTCACTACAAGGTGAAAGGACAATGTTTTTTGGGCTCCCTGAGCGTGATGTTTCACTGTGTTAGAACTGACAGTGGTCAGTGACACACTCGTGTGTCAAATATCAGGGACTCAGAGTTGGGGGGAGAGGTGAGGTGTAGCCTTGTACTTAAGCCCTTTGAAGAAAGGCCGTTTACCGTGCTCAGAGTCAGGACTCTGGGCTGTGGGGATCAACAATCCCAGGTGGGGTTTCATCTCTGAGCAGATAGAGTAGAGAGAAACAAGTTGGAAACTGGAGAATACGCCTTTCTCTCAGGAGGCAGCACTTAGATCAGCCTTGAAGGCCTGTTCCTCAAAAGACACAGTTTCGGGCACTTTGGTTTTAGGATGGGAAGAGGACATATTTCATGTGGATGGTGTGAAAGAGACTGTGCACAGGGCCTCATGTAGGCTCAGTGGTGGGCGCCTCCGCCTGCGCAGCTCGCGGAGCGGGGGCCGGTCTCCCTGCTTGCCTGTCGCGCCTCCACGTCGGATAACCAGCGCTGGAACTCTTCGGGCTCCGAGGGAGGACCGGAGAGACGGAGCCCGGGCCGCCTGTGGAGCACTGCAGCGGCCCTGAGCAAGGTGAGCCTCGCGGGCCCGCGGACCGTCCGGAAGGTGCCGGGGGTGCGGGGCTGCTGGCGCGCCGCTGGAGCGCCTAGGTCAGGGTGGGCTGGGGAAGCGGGGAACTACTCGCCCTACTCGCCTTCCCTGCGGCTTGTGAGCCGCTGAGGACCGGGGAAGTGGGATCCAGTTCAGGAGATGCGCTGCACACCGCCACTCGAGTCCCAGCTGTCCCGGGGCGTGGGAATCTGCGTTGGGCTAAGGGGCATCCCAAGTAGTACTGGCGCCGCGGGAGGGGTGGGGTGGTGGTCCTGGTGGCGGTTCAAATCTGACCTTTCTAACTAGGTGAGTCTGAGAGGTGCTTCTCGGAAAAGGTTCGGGGGGACTCTGCTGCCGAGGCTGTATAGACAAGCCAGTTGACTCGGTTTGGACCCGCAATCTGAGGCGGTAGTCATTTTCGGTGTAGTGTGAGGTATCCGTGTGGAGCGCTTGTGTACTTTTCCCGCTCACTCCTTACCCTGTTTCAGAAAAGAACTGTTTAATTGACACGTGGTGCCTTGGGTACAAAACTATTAATAGTAACTTGGAGCTTGTCAGATTGGAGACCAACCTTTAGTCCAGGAAGAAGAGTAGTATTTAATAAAAATGTCTTTTTGTAGTAAGGGGCACAGAATAAGCAAAAACATTCTATTTTTTTTTCTGTGTGTTTTTAAAAACTCCTTTCCAAAATCTTAGCAAAGTAAATAGTCATGTACAGAACTGAAATTGAGTGATCTCCTTGATAATGCTTTTTTAAAAAGTTTTTGCTATGAGTAGACTCATAGCGTTTTCTACTTCTCTCCCTTCCTGTGAAACTTTCAGAAATAGCTGGAGCCAGCTGTTAACTTGGAGAGGGGGAGCTGAGAGGCCAGTCCCTCAACAAGCTGGTCATCAGATACCAGGTCATGTGCAACCACTGGCTATTAAGAAATCACTCTGCTTCCATCTTTGAGTCATTTGGACATCATTTGTGGATTGTTTCATATTAGGCTTTTATGTATGAGAAGCGGTGTAGGAAAGGCATGATGTAGTATGTCAAACTCAAGGCTTTTCGTTATATAGCTGACAAATTGTGTTGTGTGTTGATAGAATCTCCCCAGGGTTTCTTTCGATTAAATGTATCTTACAATTTAGAACTCTGCATTGACCATACCGTGTAATAGATAACATTAGATAGAATCGAAATGTTCAGATGGGAAGTGTGAAGTGTGTTGTTTTCAATGATTTATTGAGAGTTTCATCCCTTTTCTCATTAGATGAGAAGCAGATTGTCATATTAGTATCATTGTAATATTGTTTTATAAAACATGCTGTACTTTTGACCTGTTATCACTTTTTTGAAGGTGCCGAGGAGGGGGTGTAACTGGTGAATAAAGGTCTCCTGCTCTGAGTACAGTATTAACTGTATGCAGAGTAGAATAGTAGATATACCAGAGATTAAAAAATGGGAAGAATGAGACTATCTCCTTGGTATTTAAGTGTGTACAAATGCAGTATTTGACCACTATCAAGGGTAATAGGTTCAATTTTGACTGTTGCTCTGTATGTTAGAATCAACATGAATAAAGCTTTTGGTATTATTCTTTTTTTTTTTTTTTTTTTGGTACTGGGGATCGAACTCTGGACTTTGCACCTGTGAGGCAGGTGGTGGAACCACTGAGCTAAATCCAGCCCTTTGGTATTATTCTGAATGCCTGTGAAGGACATTTCCCTGAAATTCAAAAATTTATGGTTATATCTGTTTTTTGGAAGATTTTAGTTAAGGGTGTTTTGTTTTTTGAAGGTGCTGGGTATCAAACCTAGGGTCTGTCGAATGCTAGCTGAGTGTTCTACAACTGAGCTACATAGCCCTAGCTGTAGGAAGCGTACTTTATATTAAATGAACACACTGGGGACGGTACCTGTTTTTAAGTTTAAAGAACACGTTACATATTTCAAGTTCTTTACTTGATCATTTACTTATCTATAGTGCTTGACACAACAAAGGTTTCATTTTTCATCATGGTCAAATGTTGTGTATATTGTAGATATGGGGAAGCAGTTGGGCTCCTCACAGTTATGAACCATGTGAGGAATACAGTACCTGATACTGAAACAACAGTTACAACTCAGCTTCTGTTCTTTTCCTTCTATGGAGTAATATCAATAAGTCCCAATACTAATTTCTTCTCCCCTAGGATAGAATGGATCTGAAACAGGAGAGTGTTTGAATTTGTATTAAAAATATGCCAGTCCAAAGTTTTTTTCTTCTATATAATAATCTGAAATACTTATGAAAGTTTCCCAGAATAGTGGATAGATTGTGATTTTAGGTGCTCATACACATGTGAAGGTGAAACATTGTTGGGAAAAGACTTACACTTAGTAGGTACTTGAAAGCAGCTTAGCCTGGTAAAATAAAGTTTATCTCAATCTCCCCCATGGTTTTCTGAATCCTCGCCCTACCTGTTGCCTAAAATTCTGTGAGTCCTGTCAGTGCTGCCCTTTTCATAGAGCTTTTTCTTTGCTGGTCATTGAAGACAGCCTTCCCTTGATTTCCCATAGTGTTTTTTTTTTCAATTTGCTTCTGACTCTCGTTCTAAGTATATCTTTTTTTGTTCTTAAATTTGTGCTTGCTGGACTGTAGGCTACAGGGGTTTGGATTCTCTTGTCATGTCTAGAATATTGCCTTGTCTGAATTGTTAAATGGGGAAGTAAGGGAATGAACCTGAGAGCGAAGGTGGAAACTTGCCTTCCAGGTACAATAATAGCAGCTCAGGGCTGGGGGTTTAGCTCAGTGGCACCGCACCTCCCTTGCAGGTGCAAGGTCCCGAATTCAATCCCTGGTTAAAAAAAAAACCCCAAATAGCAGCTTGAATTTACTGAGTAGAGTCCTGGAGCTTCTATAATTTGTGGATTTCTCTATACTGAAATAATACACATCATAGGTACGTAATTGCTTGGGACCCTCTGGTCCTTTGGGAAGGGGTCTAACAAGAGACATTGACAGTTTCATTAGCTAGGCATGCAAATACTGTGTGCTAGACACTAAATTTATTGTTTAATCTTAATGGTAGTGATGAGAAGCAAGGAAGGGTAAATATATGGAGAGTCTTAAATACCAATCCATCCACTGTTAAAGTAGGCAGTGGGAAGCTGCCCATGTAAATTGAGGAGCTGGAGTCACAATAAAATTAATATGTAGGTACATGTGTGGGCAATACGCCTTTTGTGTAAATAAGTTTATGTAACTTATGAAGAAGCAGAAGATACTAGACAAAGTTATTAGGCCTCAGGAATCAAGAAACTTGATAATTTTATTGAATAATTGAATATGTGGAAGACAAGGCTAATGTAAGGATTGAATTTTTTCCCTTTTTTAAATTAGTACATGTTTGCTGCAGGTAATAGTTACATTTCTTGGGGGGAGTTGGTACCTGTAGATGACACATCTCAGTCCTCATCTCCCTACTTCCTTGTAGGGAACCAGGGCAAGGGGACATTACTAGAACCTCTGCAGTAAGTCCTAGTCTCCTGCGAGCCAAGGCAGCACGAGGGGAATTAATTACAGGAAAGGTAGAAACCTGAAACTTTGAGAAGAAGCTGAGCTTTGGGTCTGATCAGTGCTGCTCTGGGCGGCAAAGAGGAAAGCCCCCAGCTTACCTCAGTACATCAGGAGAAACAAATGTAACAAAAGACTTGCGGGAGTTCAGCACATCCTGCCTAAACAAGATGTAACAGTCCAAGAACAATGAGGAACGGAGTAGATGTTTGTTCCTCCCAGGATGTTTTCAGCTCCCAGGATGTTTCTTGTCCTGGAGAATCACAGCCTCATGGGATCATTGAGGTCTCAGTTGTGACCAGAGGCCAAAATGGAGTTAAGTCTCAGAATTCCATAGGTGGGCTGTAGGCAAGAGAACTAGGCTAACCAAATGATTTTACCCTGAAATTATGTAGCGTGGCTCCCAACGCTTCTACTGTCTTTTATTTTCTCTTTACAGTATTTGTATTTTGAGCTTCTCATAGAAGAGGAACCATGTAATATTTAACCTTCTGTGTTTGATTTATTTCACTTAACATTATGGTTTCAAGGTGCCTCCGTTTTCCTACAAGTTTATCCGTCCTTATGGCTGAGTAGTACCCCATTATATATAAATACCATACTTTATATATTCATCTTTTGACAGACATTTAGGCTGCTTCCAAGATTCAACTATTATGTATTGTGCTACTATAAATATGGCTATGCGTGCATATCTTAAGGGTTTAATGTGAAGGAAAAATTAATAGAATTCGGTGATGAGCTACAAGGAATGAGAAGGGACAGATTATGTTCTGTGACTAAGCATTTTCATTATTTTATTCAGCCATTCAAACAATAAGTAGAGAAACACAAGCTCCAAGAAATTCACTCCTCAAAGCTCTTTTCACAAGAAGTAGTGAAGTAGTTGAGTCTATTTAATCTTGTATCTGCTATTCTGTTCAGGTAATGTACTGTAAGCCTACACGAGGTTTGAGTCTGCCTGACTACAGAATTGTGTACAGCCAAGAAAATAGGAACAGAGGGAAGAACACCTTGCAGAAGAAGGAGAGTTCAGTTTTGTTTGTAACAGTCATTTACTTGAAGTTGGTATCTAAATGGTGGTAAGTTGAAAGCAGTTACAAATAAGGAATAGTGACTAGGGAGCCCCTAGAGATTGTTAGTATAGGTGAGTTCTTACAGAGGGTTGTAAAAATGGGCTTTAAAGATTTAAAAGTTGAACCTATCTCAAACATGCTCAATTAGGGAATAGGAAAAGAAAGATTTCTCCACAGGTGAAGAACCTGAGCCAGTTCGTTACATGGAAACAATCAATTTTGAAGTAGTTTTTGGAACTAGTAGATATTTTTTGGAATTGTTTATACTTAAAACCCCAGAGCATAAAGAAAAACAAGCAAAATTAAGTTTTCTCATAGAAGTTCCATTTTTTTCTTTGCCATTTTATTGATGGTGATTTCTGTGCATCAGTGTTTGAGTGACATAGAAATCACCTTTAGGTACAGAATAAGAATATACCAAGGAGAATATACCAAGTATTTTTTCAAAAACCAATTTATTAGAAAATAAACCAGGGCCAGGGATTTATCTCTTTGGTGCCATGATTGCCTGCCAAGTGCAAGGTCCTAAGTTTGATTTCTGGTTCCCCCCCACCCCAGATACCAATTAATTAGAAAATATATCCTTAGAGAAACTTGGAAAATGAACTGAGCATTTTAAATACATAGTATTGAGTTCTATAGGGGAAGAATTAAAGTTGATGTGGACTGAAGATCTCATCTAGTATTTTTACTTTGATGTCGTTATGACTGTCATCAGTTTTCATACGAGGTTAACTTACAATAAAAGGAGAATTTTGGCAGTTCTTGGCCCCACACTTCTGTTGATTTAGAAGCCTTGGCACAGTACCTGGTGTGAGAGAGAGACTATAACTGGACTTACTTTTCTGTTGACTGAGGTCATTGTGACAGGGCCGAGAACCATTTCTAAATGTCATGAAGGTTGAGGAGGGGGAGGATAAAAGCATGCAAAGAACAAAGCAGAACCTTGCATCAGAATCTTGCTTTGGCTTGATTCTTCAGATGTTAGAGATAAGAAAGTGTTGTATTTTATTTCCTGCCTATTTAAACTATTGTAAAAATGACTAAAAATCATATAGTCTCAAAAATCTCAACTTTTCATGTTACCATTTTATTGCTTATGCTCATAACTAAATTAGAACTCATGTTTTGGTTTTAAAAGTTTGGATTTCTGACTTTGATATTTTTTTTTCCTCCTGTGCCTTCCCTTTTCCACCCCCAGTGGGCAAACTACATTCATGGGTGGCAGGATCGTTGGGTAGTTTTGAAGAATAATACTCTGAGTTACTACAGATCTGAAGATGAGACAGAGTATGGCTGAAGGGGATCCATCCGCATTAGCAAGGCTGTGATCATGGTGAGTTCCTATTTCTCTTCAACAAGGATTCATTGAGCATCACCTATAGTCAGGAACCATATACATCTGTGAACAAAATGAACATCCATGCTTTGGTGGAGCATGTTTTCTAATACTTTTTTTTTTCTTTTTGGTACTGGGGATCAAACTCAGGACCTTGCGCTTGAGAGGCAGGCCCCGGGACTGCTGAGCTAAATCCCCGGCCCTCTTACACTTTTTCATCAGTTATTTTGGCGTGCTTATCACTATGTAGTGTTGTTTTGTATAGGTATGTAATATTTCATATCCAGTGAAATTGGGACATTTACTTCATAAATTATGGAAAGAGTTAAATCAGGAAAATCATATAAAATTTACATCTTATTTTCAGCTTAAAATATATGAATATATATTCATTTGCCAGGTTTTTCATGTTGAGCAAATGTCATCTTTTGTGATGCTGAGAATTGTTACTGTGTTAACTGTATCCGTAATTATGTCCAATCTAGTTTCCAGTTTTGCTTCCCCTAAAGTGGAGTGAGAGTTGAAAGGTACTTTTGAAAAACTGATTCTGGGCTCTTTCTGTGATGTTCCCTAACATCTTGCAATTGTGTCACCTTTATCTAATGTAACATTTTTTTTTTTTTTTGGTACCGGGGATCAAAATCGGGTCCTTGTGCTTGCCGCTTGGGCAGCAGGCAGCGAAACCACTGAGCTAAATCCCCGGCCCTAGTGTAACACCTTTGAAAGGAATAACTCACTTTTGAGTCATTCTACTTAGTTTACATTCAACTCTGGACTGCAGTCCATAGACTTAATGTAATTCATTTGTGTAAGAATAAAAAGTGGACTGGCCTAAACAGGTTTGGGAATAACAACTGACTTGTTTAGCATGTAATTCAGTTATACTGGGATCAGGAGTGTTTGATTATGGCTGGATGGAGCGGCTTATGCCTGTAATTCCAGCCTTTTGGGAGGCTGAGGCAGGAAGATTCCAGGTTCAACCCAGCCTGAATAACTGAATGACTTGGCATGACCTTATCTCAAAATAAACAATTTTTAAAAGATTTGGAATGTAGCTCAGTGCTGAGGTGCTGGGTTCAGTTCCCAGCACTGAAAAAATTAAAAGTTCTTAATTGTAACAAAAATAGTTAGTTGAGAGTGGCTAGAATGCCGTATCCACATTTATATTTAGTAAAGGGCTAAAACTATATTGGCTACGGTAGGACAGGTAAATGGAGATAGCTCAGTTAAGGGGGCTATTGTAGTTAATGTCTAACGTTGGGTATGCTAAAATAAGAGTATACATTTTATTCCCCCATTCAAAGAGAAATCACATTTTCTAATAGAATTTATTTTATCTTCCTTATAAAAGTAAAAGGTATACTTTGGATTTGTTACTGTTTGTATCTCATTTATGTCATGCATTTAAGGAAAATCTTACAGAATTTTTCCATCATTTTTTATACATTTGATATATTCAAGTTTGAAAGGAGAAGCTTAGTTAGATATCAAGTTGGAAAAGCAGGAATTGTTTGGAAGCATTAAGCTACTATTCTTCATTCTAGGGACAATTTTAAATAAATATTTTGAACTTTAAAGCTCAATATTTACTTTGATGTGTGGTAGATTATAGTGTTTTTCCAGTCTACTATTTTCAAAGTTTTTCTCTTGGGGCAAGGATTTAGCTCGGTGGTTCTGCTGCCTGCTTTGCAAGTGCAAGGTCCCAAGTTCGATCCCCGGTACCAAAAAACAAAACAAAACCAAAACAAAACAAACAAAAACAACAACGTTTTTCTCTTTTAAGATAAATCATTATTCATATCGGGATAGAATAGTGGATGGAAATATAGTTCATGATCTTGAAGTGTCTTTCCACGGGTTCTTCCCTGCTCCCCTTCTTTTGCATATGTCAGGTACATATTAATTGTAGTAATTGACTCGTTGAAAACAATGTTGATGATTGATGTCAAAAGGGGAGAGAAGTAAATATTATCTTTATCGTCTTCTAAGTAGTAGTATCCCTAGAGTACCATGGTCGTCTCCGTGGATTTAAATATAGTTATCCTATCTTGAAATATTGGCTGTAGTAGTAGTTCATGTCTTATTTGAAGAAAAGTGTTTTTTTGGTACCGGATGTCGAACTCGGGACCTTGCGCTTGCGAGGCAGGTGCCGGAACCACTGAGCTAAATTGCCAGCCCGAAGAAAAGTTTCAATAAACATTTTCATTGCATCTGAGGGGTAGAGAGCACTGTGTCACTTCATTGTAGATTTTTGTGTGTGTGTGTGTGTGATAGTTACATTTGTACGCAGAACTTTCAGTTTGTTATATAGTTATAAGGAATGGGTAGAAAAGTGGGACTGTTTGAATACTTTGGAAGGAAAGATGTGTAAGTGACTAATGGGAATATATTAAAAACATTTATTTCTAGTAAGAAAAGAAAATCAGCCCGATTGTTTGGGTCACCTGCAGTTCAATTTGATGAAATTGAACTGACAAGGGACTTGGGAGACAGCGTTGAGGAGCTCAGGCCAGAGAGGGGGCGTGTGCCAGGGAAGGAGGAGGTGGGAACTTGCGCGTGGGAGGGGGTGCACTCTGCCATTGGGGTCCCCTCCCCCCTAACGGTGGCCCATAACAGTGGCCATGAGCAGGCAGGCAAGGTGTGAGGCTGCGCCCGGAAGTGACCCACAGCCTCCAAACAGGGTCTGGGAGGACATGGTAAAGGGCAGGAGTAAGAAGTGCAGAGAGGCGGAGTCGGGAGCCGCTCTTGACCTCCGCGCCTGGGTAGCCCGAGCTAGAGAAGCAGCCGCGCGCGCGTGGACGAGGCCTCCGGGAACCTGGCCGGCCTCCCGGGGGGGGGCTCCCGCCCGGCGTCCTGGCGGGGGCCCCCCGAGAAGGCGCGCACCCTGCAGCAGCCTGGGACCCACCGGGGTGCCATGCTGGGCCTCTCAAGGGGGCGGGACGGCGCCAGGCCTGCAGGGGGCACTGCAGCCTGGACAGACATGGGGTGGACTGGACCCAGTGAGCAGACGGGAGCGCGCGGGGCCTGCAGGGGTTGCAGCCTGGACGGAGATGGGGCAGATGGGGACCCACGCTGAAGGGGCTTAGGCTGTGTCCAGGATCCGGGGCTCAGCGCTCAGCCCTGTGCCTGCAAAAGTTACCTTAGTGCTAACAGCCAGCTTCAGACTTTGTAAAAATGACTGGCTGCCTCTCGTGGACTGACGTTAGGTTGCCCTGCATTTAGAACAGACAGTATGCTCCTGGGGATTGATACCGGTTTACTTCCATCTTGCTGGAGAGTTTTAATATCTAAAATTGTAGGCTTTTAAAAATGTAAGCACTGGAAGGTTTTTCCTTCTCCATTTATAGCCCTTGTTTTCTGTAGCTTGACAGAAAACTGAAATGCTGTTGTCTTAGTGACACCAACGGTGAGTGAAGCCCTTGTTCAGGCGGCTCCTGATAGGAACGGGGATGTGGTTGGATGTCTCTCCGTGCAAGTTATTGCCACTACTTTCCACCCTTTGTTGTCTGGTTGGGGGATGTGGTGTAAGACCCTGTCTGAAACGTGGTATGGAGATTTTAACAGCTGTGTTAAAATGACCACAGACACATCCGCAGCCAGAATCATCAGGACTTGGAAACCGTTTCCCCAAATCCAAGCTCCAACCCGCTGGGGTCTGTCCCCCAGAAGACACCTGATGAGAGTTGCAGTGATGACTGACCGTGGCAGTGTTTCTGGAGCTCAGAAGAGGGAAATCGTACTTCAGGTTGGAAATGGGAAAGGAGATCGGCAAAGACTTTCAGGAAAAGGTAGGATTAGAACTGTAACAAATAGCGCTAAGCTTTGGATGTGTGCGGCCTGTGCTGGAAATATTGGGGGCTGGCGGAACTTCAGGGTGGTGGTCACCAGGGTCCCTCAGCAAGAGAACAGTCTGGCTGGAAAAGAGTTTCTGAAAGAGGAGGAAGTGGGAAGCAGGTTGGAAGATTGTTTGGCACCAGTCCTGGAGAGCCTGATTATGGTTGGCAGCAGGGCATTCATTCTGTAGGAAGGCACGAGTTGGTTCTTCTCTTTTAAAAATCATATGAGCCACTTTAAGTACAGTAGCATGTAGTACACTGAGTGATTTTTAAGTAGGAGAGCGACTTGATCAGAAGTGTAGTTCACAGTGAACACGACAGCAGTGCCTAGATGGATTGGACATTGACCGAGAAAGGAGAAGCATGGTTGTCAAAGCACTACTAGACTCCGGGCTGCGGTGGTGTAAAGGAGGGTTGCAACGGTAGGGATGGATAGGAGAGGACAGAGGTGAGAGTTGATGGAGAAAGATTGCAAAGACTAGATAGATGGCAAGATCCAAAAGATGGGAAGGGGAGAGAAAGGAAGAGAAAGGTCATCCAGGAATAAAGATTATGGATTGGAAAATTATCTTTGTAAAAGTGGAAGTGAAACTTGAAGATGTGGTGAGATTTTCAAGGGATATCATCATGGAGAGAAAAGGGCCGTAGGTAAATGTACTTTGGGAAAACTTTTAAACTTGAAGAGATAAAAGGAATTAAAAATCAGGTTAACGGTGTAATATGTGAGTATTTAGAAAAATAAAACCAGGAGAGTTGGTATGACAGAAGATTAGAAAAATACAAGTATCTGATCAAATACTGCAAAAAGATAGAAAAGCTTAAAAATTGAGGGAGGCCATTGATTTTGATAATGGAAACGTTGGTCAAGTAAGAGAATTATGGAAGCTTATAAGAAAAGTAGGTGGAAGTAGGAGGGGTAGGGGAAAGGAAAGAAGGGAATGCAATTAATATGAGAAAATGAACAAATAGAAACAAAGTCTTTGTAAATAGGGAGGGATGGAGGGGTTGAAGGGAGGGCAGGCAAGGGGAAAAAATAAGAACCAAGAGAGTATGTAAAGGTGCATATCTGCAATGATGAATGTCATTATATTGTACGCCTAAAATGTCCCAATAAAAGGATAAAAAAATGGAAGTAGGCCAAGAACCTTGTTGCTGAATGGGAAGAGGGGGAAGGGCTGTTGGCTCATGGGAAGAGTTTTAGCTTCTAGGAGAAGGAAAGACTGAAGGGAAAGGTTCAGGGGAGGGAGTGAGATGGAGGCTCCAAGAAAGGGAAGACTTGAAGGAGCAAAGTCTGGAATATTTGGCATGGGAACATGAAGGGCACAACTTGTGAAGCTAACTGTGGAAGGAGGAGAGCTGCTCTCTCTTCTGAGGTGGTGAATACAAGAGCAAGAATTATATAGAGAAGTGTTAGGGGGAATGTAAAAGTAGCTCTAAAAGAAGTTAAGAGAGCTTGTTCTCACTGGTTTTGTTTTAGTAAGGTAAGAAACTGGTTCACCTTCTTTGGTGAGCTGCTGGAAATGGGAGCAGGGTAGCTGGTGAGGAGCTGGAGGTGGGAGCAGGGATTCAGGGTGAGGAGCTTGAGATGGGGGAAAGGGTGGAGAGTGTGGAGCTCAGAGTGGGAAAAAGGAATCCAGAGCAGTTGCTTCAGCACAGAAGTTCTTGTGATAATTACTTTATGCATTTGGAATATTAGCATAATTTCTCTCTCTCTCTCTCTCTCTCTCTCTCTCTCTCTCTCTCTCTCATGAGTGGTTGTGAGAGTCAGAACAATTTTGAGGATCATTGAGAAGCTGGATGGATTTGTTAGCATGTTGATCTTTTCCATTTAAGTACCATATGTAAGAAGTTTGCCAGTATATATAATTTTCAAACAATACTGTGTACTAGCATGGTTGAGCAACACAGTTTCTGGTACTGTATTTGTTATGGTTAATGAAGCCTTAGCAGAGACACATCTTTTTGGAGTTCAGTGAAGTTTTAACTTCAATTTCAGAGTGGTTCCAAGTGTAGTAGATAGAAAGTGTCATCCTGGGGCTGAGAACACTTGCCTGGCAGGCAGCAAGCCCTGAGGTCCCAGCACCACCACAAATAAAATATGTTTTTCTTTGAAGATCCAGTGAGTAAACCGTTTAAGTTTGCAAGCCACATGCTTGCTCTTCATCTTTTTAAAATTTATTTTCACAATCTTTAAGAACAGTAGAGATCTTTTTTAGTTTCCAGCCAGTGAAATAACGGTCTGTGTACTATGGTTTGCCCATCCTAATATGAAATGAGTATATCTTTTGAGAAGTGTTTGAAAGGCGCCCAGGGTCAAAAGTTATATGGGGATAGATTTGGAGATGCCTGTCTGGGAATTTCAGCATTGCAATTTTTAACTGAATTTGAATTGATTTTGTTAGGGAAGGGGAATAATGTTTGAATTTTTTAAGATTAAAGTTGATGGTTTTAAAATGACTTGGGACAACCTGAGGAAATACTGTTACAAAGTCTTGGGAGGAGGCAGAAATTCTTGAATAGTTAAATAATTCATTTCTGCATGACAGTGAGGAGAGGATACTTGGAAAATTATCGAAATCAATACTTTCAAAACTAGAAATAAACCCAAAGCTTACAACAACCCAGTGAACATTAATTGAAGAAAAGAAACAGAACCTCCATAGGAACAGTGGTGTGTTTTTTTTGTTTTTTGATTGGTGCATTTTAGGTATCCAATATGTTTACATTTATCATCAGGTGCTTGTACCCGTATATGATGTATCTTCCTTCTGATTTTTTCCCCATTGCCTGTGCACTCTTCATCCCCTCCACCCTTCCGTATTTACATAAATTTTGTTTCCATTTTTTTTCTTTTCTCATACTTTTTCCTTTCCCTTCTTCCCTTTCCCCTTCCCCTCCCACCACCCCTACACCTTTGGACCTTTTTCTATTTCAAGTTATCAATTATTCATTTTAATCTTTGTTTATACTTTCAATTTCTCACACTAGAGAAATTATTTGATATTTACACATATGTGTCCTATTTATTTCACTTAGGCGTATGGCCCAAGATGCATCCATTTAGCTATAAATGTCTCTAGTTTCTCATTCTTCATGGCTGAGTAGTACTCCATTTTATAAAAACAACCACATCTTTATCCAGTTTCCAGTTGATGTTCATTTGGGCTGTTTCCAAGTTTTAGCTATTACAAACTGTGCCGTGATAAACATGGGTGCACATATATCGCTGTGGTATGATTCTTTTAATTCTTTGGGGAAGATCCCCAGCAGGGGAATAGCTGGGTCAAATGGGACCTCTAGCCCTAGTTCTTTGAGGTATCTCCATACTGATTTCCACAGTGGTTGCACCAGTCTGCCCTCCCAGCAACATTGGAGAAGGGTTCCTTTCCACACCCTCACCAGCATTTGTTATTGGTTGATTTCTTGATAGCAGCCATTCTTTGTGGGGTGAGATGGAATCTCAGTGTTGTTTTCATCTGCATCTCTTGAATGACCAGTGATGTTGAACATTTTTTCATATATTCATTTGGTGCTTTTACTTCATTGTCTGAGAAATATCTGTTCATTTCAGATGCCCATTTTTGAATTGGGTCTTTGAATTTGGGAGGTCTTTTTTTTTTCCAGTTCTTTGTATATGCTTGGTAGTAGACCTTTGTCTGAGCTACAGCTGCTAAATATTTCTTCCCACATTGTAGGTTGTCTCTTAGCTCTGTTGGTAGTTTCTCTTGCAGTGCAGAAGCTTTTTGATATGATGAGATCCCAGGTGTTGATTCTTTGTGCTAGCTCTCGTGCTACTGAAGATTTGTTCATAAAGTCTTTTCCTATGCCAATGTCATCAAGAGTTCTACCTAACTTATCTTCCAGCAAGTTTAGTGTTTTTGTCCTAATATTTCGATCTTTAATCTACTTCCATCTTAGTTTAGTGCATGGTGATAGGTATGGGTCTAGTTTTAATCTGTGGCAGGCTGAAATCCAGTTTTTCCCACACCGTTTATTAAAGAGGCTATCTTTCCTCTGGTGAGGGTGGTTGCCTCCTTTATCAAAGATGAGGTGGCTGAGTGTGTCTGGAGTTGTTTCTGCATCTTCTTATGTATTCCACTGATCCTCAGGTCTGTTTCTTTGCCAGTGCCATGCTGTTTGTATCACAGTAGTTTTGTAGTATAGTTTCAAGTTGGGGATTGTGATACCCCCAGGCATGTCTCTGTTGCCTAGAATTGCTTTTGCTCTTTCAGGTCTCTTCTGGTTCCAAATGAATTTTTGGATTTTCTGTAGTTCTGTGAAGTATATTGTTTGAATTTCAATTGGCATTGCATGAAATCTATATAGTAGTTTTGGAAGTATGGCCATTTTCACCATATTGGTTCTTCCTACCCAGGAGAAAGGGATGTCTTTCCATTTTCTTACATCCTCCTTGATCTCCTTTTTCAGAGTGCTATAGTTTTCAGTGTAGAAGTTTCTTGCTTCCTTTTTCAGGTTGATTCCTAGATATTTCTTTTTTTTTGGATGTTACTGTAAAAGGAATTGTTTCTTGAATTTCTCTCTCAGTGAATCTGCTGTTTGTGTATAAGAAGGCTATTGTTTTTTTTGAGTTTTGACCTTATATCCATCTACTCTACTGAATCTGTCAATTAGGTCTAGAAGACTTTTGACCAAGATTTTTGGATCTTCTATGTAAAGTATCATATCATCAGCAGATAATGACCATTTAAAGTCTTCCTTTCCTGTCTTTATTCCTTTTATTTCTTTCTCTTTTCTAATGGCTGTGGCTAATGTTTCCAGAACTGTATTGAACAGGAGTGGTGATAGTGAGGATCATGGTCTTGTTCCTGATTTTAATGTGAAAGTTTTCAGTTTTTGACCATTTAATATGATGTTGGCTATTGTTTTTTCATGAATAGCCTTAATCAGGTTGAGATAAAGACCTTGTATTCCAATTTTCTGTAGGGTTTTTATCATGAATGGGTGTTAAATTTTGTCAAATACCTTTTCTGCATCTATTGAGATGATCATATGGTTTTTGTCCTTGACTCTGGTAATGTAGTGTATTACATTTATCGATTTATGAATGTTGAACCATCCTTGCATCCCTGGGATAAATCCAACTTGGTCAGGGTGTATGATCTTCTTGATTACCCTCTGTATTCTGTTTACCTGTATCTTGTTGAGGATGTTTTGCATCTATGTTCATTAGGGAGATTGGCCTGTAGTTCTCTTTTTGAGTTGGGTCTTTCCCTGGTTTGGGGATCAAAGTAACACTTGCTTTCAGGAATGAATTTGGAAGCCTTGCTTCCCTTTCAATTTCCTTGATGAGTTTAAAGAGTAATGGTGATAGTTCTTCTTTAAATGTCTTGCAGAATTCAGCAGTGAAGCCATCAGGACATTGGCTTTTCTTTGTTGGTAAATTTTTTATTACATTTTCAATTTCACTCGTTGTAGTTGGGTTGGTTAGAATTTCTATATCTTCTTCATTTAACTTTGGTAATTCGCATGTATCTAGAAATCTGTCCATTTCTTCTGTGTTTTCCATTTTAGTAGAGTACAGGTTCTCAAAGTAGGATTGATGATCCTCTGGATTTCTGGTGGGTCTGTCGTGACTTCACCTTTTTCATTCTTAATTGCATGGATTTGAGCCTTTTCTTTCCATTTGTTTTGATAAGGTTGGCTAAAGGTTTATCAATTTTATTTATTCTTCCAAAAAACCAACTCTTTGGTTCATTAATGTTTTGTACCATTCTCTTAGTGTCCATTGCATTGATTTCTGCTCAGATCTTTATAATTTCCTTTCTTGTATGAGCTTTGAGTTTGTTATGCTCTTCTTTTTCTAGGAGCTTGAGGTTCTGCATTAGGTTATATAACTTGAGTTCTCTCTGTTTTCCTAATATGGGCATTGACTGCTATTAATTTCCCCCATAGAACTGCTTTCAGTGTGTCCCGTAGAATCTTACATGTTGTACTGGCATTATCATTTACTTGTAGAAACTGTCTAATTTCTTCTTTAATTTCTTCTGTGACCCATGGGTTGTTCAGGAGGGTGTTATTCAATTTCCATGTGTTTGTGGGTGTTTTGCAGATTCTTATGTTATTGATCTCCAATTTTATTGCCCTATGATCTGACAGTATACAGGGGATGACGTCAATTCTTTTACGTTTAGTTAGACATGTCCTGTGAACTAGCTTGTGTGTTTTGGAGAATGACCCATGTGCAGCTGAAAAGAATGTGTATTCTGATTCTGTGGAGTGGAACACTGTGTAAACATCTATTAAGTCCATTTGTTCAATAGTTCGGTTCAGTTCTAGAATTTTGTTTTTAATTTTTTGTCTAGATGGTCTATTTGTGAGAGTGGGGTATTGAGGTCTCCCACTATAATTGTATTAGTGGTTATTTGGTTTTTCATGTCCATTAATATTTGTTTTGTATAGTTGGGTGAATTTCTATTTAGTGCATATATGTTTAGGATTGTCATCTCTTCCTCTTGGATTGTTCCTTTCACAAGGATGTGGTGACCATCTTTGCCTCTCTGAATTAGTTTTGATTTGAAATCTACTTTGTCTGCAAATAAGATTGCTACACCTGATTTTTTTCTGTGTTCCTGTCTCCTGGAGAACTGTTTTCCATCCTTGTACTTTGTCTATAAATTTCCTTTTGAGTTAGATGTGTTTCTTGTATACAGCATATTGCTGGATTTCGCTTCTAAATCCATTCTGCCAGTCTATTTCTTTTGCTTGGTGAATTGGGGCCATTAATATTGATAGTTAAAATTGATAGATATTGACTCATCCTTGTCATGGTGTTTTGCTGTTGTTGGCTCTTTTATTTCATTTTTCCCCCTTCCCCTTTAGTGTCTTACCTTGCCTGGTGGCTTCCCTCTGTTGGGTCTCATGGAGTTGTGACCTTCATTATCTTTTTCTAGGATGTTGCTTAGAATTGTTTGGACTGCTGGTTTGGTGTTCATGAAATTTCTCATGTTTTCCTTGTCATGGAAGTATCTACTTTCCCCATCGATTTTGAAAGGTAATTTTGCAGGATACAACAGTCTAGGTTGGAAGTTACTTTCTTTTAGGGCTTGAAATACTTCACTCCAGGCTCTCCTTGATTTGAGGGTTTGTGTTGAGAAGTCTGCTGTGATTCTAATGGGCTCTCCTTTATAGGTGATTGGTTTCTTTTCTCTAACTGCCTGTGGGATTTTGGTCTTCTGTTGGGTTTCTGGGATCTTGCCTATTATATGTCTAGGTGTAGATATTTTTGATAATGGCTAGTTGGAGTTCTATATGCCTCACTTATCTGTATGTCCAATTCTCCACCTCTGTCCAGGAAGTTTTCTACTATTACTTCTGTGAACAGGTTTTTTTTTTTTATGTCAATTATACTTTCTCCTGTCTTTTTGTGGACTCCTGTCAGTTTTATGTTGTTTTTCTTTGCATCGTTTAGCAGCTGCTGGCTTGATTTCTTGTGGTCCCTTACTATATTTAAGAAATCTCTGTTTTTGTGGTTCTTCACCGCAATCCTGTCTTCTATATCTGATATTCTATCTTCAGATTCCTTTAATCTGTTCTGTATGCCTTCAGTGGAGTTTTTAATTTCCTGAATATTTGTCTGAATCTGTTTCATGGATTCCATTTCTTTCTTATGTTTGACAATCATGGTTTCCATTTCTTTCTTATGCTGGGCATTTGTGGCTTCCAGCATATTTTTGAGGTCATCTATTTTTATCTGTTTCTGTTTTAGAGCCTCTAATCATGTCTTTCACTCTGCTCACCATCTCTGTAGTTATCTTGGAGATTATTTCTGTTTTGAATTTTTCTAGAGCCTCATGCATCTGTTTTGTTACTTCCTGTGCTATCAGTTCATGGTGTCCAGGTGGTTGATTATCAGACTTTTCCACCTCATTTCCCCCAGTATTTGACTTTTGTGAGGTGGAAGTCACCTTACTTAAATGTCTTCTCATTTTTATTTTTGGTACTGTCTTTGGTTTAGTTCCTGGGTTAATACTTTGAAGTTGCTTATTGTAAGTATCTTTGTTGATGTATTTAGAACCCTTCTGGAATGATTGCTTCTCAGAGGTGTCTTCCAGATATAGCTAGCCTTAAGATTTTGAATCTGTAATGGTGCTGAGGCTGTCTCATTTTCATTGTATCAGGAAGGACAACTGATTAGATCAATCACGATACCTTAGCCCAAGTGATACAATCAGCAACACAATAGCATCAAGTACCTCTTAGAAAATGACAATTTGTGGTAGTTATTAATCTGTCGCCTTTAACTGTGTGAATTAAATCAAAGACAAGGGCCAGCCCAACATATGTTTATAGTGAATAAACTCTTCAGTATGGCAACTTTACCCTTTGGAGTAAATGGAGGGATAAATGGGGAGTTAGAAGGAGTTGGGGAGGGATGGATAGGTAGGTAGAAGGATAGGGGAAGAGAGAAGCTGAGCCAGTCCCAGCACCCATAAGGAAGCTCCCCTGCTGCCATTCCATGATCCTAGAGCAGAGAAGGTGAGCCCTGTGGGCGCCAGAAGAAACTCCCCCCACACCGTGGAAATAAGAAGACATGCAAACAAGCCTCAAAAACAGACTTCCAGATCACCTACAGAAACCCCAAAGGGAAACGAGATGGAACAATGTGATACTGAACCACCTGGACTCTGAACTGGCAACAAAAGAGGATCTGGGAAAAATGAAATCAGAAATAATTACTCAGATAACAGCAAAGATTGTGCTCATAGTGCAAGACATGATTAATAAATCTAGAGAGGATACAGATAAAAAATAGAGGAGCTAAGGAACATGATGGAATCCCCAACATAGGAAACAAATGGAATCCATAATATAGATGCAAACAGATTTCCAGGAGATTACAAACTCCACGGAAAGTCTGCGCAGCAGAATGAAGCAATGTGAGGATAGAATTTCAGATATAGAAGATAAGATTGCAATGAGTGACCAGGAAAAGAAAAATTGCTTTAAAATTGTAAGGGAACATGAGGAATCAATCCAGCAGCTGCTAGACGATGCAAAGAAGAATAACATAAGACTGATTGGAGTCAATGAAGAAACAGGAGAGAGTGCAGATGACATCAAAAAACGGTTCACAGAAGTGATGGCAGAAAACTTCCCAAGGAGGGGAAAAGAACTTGACATACAGATAAGTGAGGCGTATAGAACTCCAGCTAGCCTTGATCAAAATAATGTACACATAGGCATATAATAGTTAGGATTCCAGAAATCCAACAGAAGAACAAAATTCTACAAGCAGTTGAGAGAAGAAAAACAAATCATATACAAAGGAAAGCCCATCAGAATCACAGCAGACTTCTCAATGCAAACCCTCAAGGCAACAAGAGCTTGGAGTGATGTATTTCAAGCCCTAAAGGAAAACAGCCTCCAACCCAGAATGATGTACCCTGCAAAACTATCTTTCAAAATTGGTGGAGAAATAAGATTCTTTCATGATAAAGAGCACCTCAGGAACTTCATGAATACCACACCGGCACTCCAAAAAATTTTAGACAATACCCTAGGGAAAGACAATGAGGATCACAACCCCAGGAAACCCAGCAGAATGAATCCATTGGGTGTGACAAATTAAATGCAAAGGGGGAGAATCCAACAAAAAGAAAAACTCATGACAAGGCTTTAAAAACTTTTGACTTCATCTCCCTAATGAGTGTATAATTCAATCTTATTATTGTACTGATTAGTATTTTTCTGATTCTAGAGTTGCACACCATTCCTTGTGCTATACTGGCTATTTATCATCTTATGTCTACATTTTAATTGGGTTGTCTATTAATGAGCTCTAAGAATTCTTTATGTATTCTGCTCATAGGTTATATGCATTGTAATTATGGTCTGTTTAAGGACTACTTTTCATTTTAATGATGTCATTTAAAGTTCTAAATTTTGACGGAATCTCATTTATCAATTTTTTCTTTTATGCATCATGGCTTTTGTATCCTAGGTAGTTCTTGCCTACTCTGAATTCATAAATATTTTCCCTTATAATTTCTTCTTAAAGTTTTATACTTTTAGGCTTTCTTATTTAGGTTCATAGATCCCTTCAGGTTATTTTCATGCATGGAAAAAAAGGGTTGAGGTTAATTCTTTATATACGGATACCAGGTGTTCTAGTGCCATTTGCTGAAGACACTCTCTCTTCCTTGGCTCTTGAATCGAGTTTATAGTCTATAAAATGCTAATGTTAAGTAATCTTTCAAAACTCAATGGACCATATATCTGTGGTTCTATTTCTAGATTCTCTGTTTTATTCAAATGATCTATATGTCTTTCCTTACATCAACACTGCCTTGATTACTGTAGCTTTAGAAGAAGTCTTAAAATTGGGTGCTAAATGTCTTCCAACACTGTTTTTGGCTTTTCTGGGTCCTTTGTCCTCCTACATAACTTTTAAATTTCAATATCCAGTTCTTCATTTATAGCAAGTATACACAGACCTGAATTTTTTATATACCTTGTGTTTTCTAATCCTGCTAAATTCAAGTACAAGTTCTAGGGTCTCCTAGAGATTTCTTATTTTCTCTGTAGATGATCATTTCATCTACATATAAAGATTTTGCTTCTGCCATGCTAGTCCTATCCTAGTTGTGTCATTTTATTGCCAGACTATTTTGGTGGGGACTAGGTTTCAAAGTTTAATGGACAGATAAAGAGTAAGCATATCTGCCCTTGTTCCCCACCTTAAGGAGAAAGCATTATATCTTCTCCATTCATACCAGGCATTCTCACTGGAAGTATGGAGTGGATGTCTTTAATCTGTTGAGAAGGTTCTGTTCTACTTCTAGTCTCCTGATAGCTTTCACCATGAACAGCTGTAGAATTTAGTCCAATACTTTTTCTCCAGCTAGTGACAGGATCATATGGCTTTTTCCTTTCCTCTGTTAAAAGGATGACTTTTGGGGGTGGATCTTCCAAGGCTGAACCAACACTGCCATCCCTATAACAAAACCACTTTCTACATCCTGCCAGATCTGACTTCTAATAGTTTGTTTTGTTAAACAAATTTCTATCTATTTTCTTATTTTTTCTTCTATTTATCCAGTTTTAGGATTAGCACAATGTTGATTTCCTAAAATGAGGGGAAAAGTGTTCCTTCTTTTTTTCCTGCTTTAATTGTTTGATATAATTTATCAGTTAAAATGTTTATGAGCCTGCTGTTGTCATATAGGTAGGTTTTCAAGCTAGGAATATACTTTCTTTAATAAGTGCTATTCAAATTTTATATTTCCTCCAGAGTTAGTTTCATTAATTTGTCTTCTAAGTTACTCTTAGAAGGTGTCAAATTTATTTCAAAAAATATTTTTGTAATATGCTTTCTATATCCTTTTAAATTCTGTAAAATCTGTGGTAATGTCTCCTAGATCTTGATATTGTAATTTTAAGAATGTATAACTGATATTGTGTAACAGGAAGAAAAGGTCTAAAAGAGCAGGGGAATTGGGAGGGGTAGGGGAAGGGACAAAAGGGAAAGGAAAAAATATGAGAAGAGGAAAACAATGGAAACAAGGTCTTTGCAAATAGGATAGGTTGGAGGGGGTGAAGGGAGGGCAGGGGAAGGGGAAAAAAAAAAAAGAACCAAGAGACTCATGTAAAGGTGCAAGATCCCAATGATGAATGTAACTGTATTTTATACCGAAAATGTACCAATAAGGTTAATGGGGAAAAAAATCATAAAATTGGCCTTTGCACTCAACCTCAAGGTCACTTCCCAGAGGGTCCTGGTTGAGGGGTCACCACCTCTGTGAATGTCATTTGCCTTCTCATCGTTTCATTTGGCCTTTTCCTGGACACCAAGAGACCTGGCATTCGTATCAAAGATTTCACTGGCCGATGTCTGGCCATCACTCTTGTAAATAGCTGCACTGCCTACATCGAAGTTCAACTGGTGGGAACAACTGGGCAAAGGCAGAGGGGGAGAGAAGGAGGCGGCGGAGGCGGAGGAGGCGGTGCAGGCGCTTCCGACACTCGCATGGACTGGAAGGGATAGATTCAGGTAGTGGCCCCACGCTCCTGGTAAAAACAGCAGGCATAGAACTTTTTACGCTGCTCTTTGGTCATGCGCGGTCATTTTCGGTAAGGACAGTCTTGAGCCATGAACCACTCTTGGGCGGAGGCGCTGCCAACGGGGGAGGCCGCCGGGAAGCACCAGTTACTCTGCATGATGATTTCGCCATGGGTCCTCTTCATCAAATTGTTTATAAGAACGAATCTTCGGAGGTGCACTTCAGGATCGTTCCTCAAAAATCGAGATGGTTTTATGGCTACAGCTGCTGAGTGGTGGGTGAAAATCCTCTTCTTCCACATACTTTCTCTTAGAGTATGTGATCTTGGGTGTTACAGCATTTGAAATCCTCCTGTAATGGGACCCTGCCAGGGGTGCCCGGCTCCCGGGTCTCCCTGCAGGGGAGCCTTTCCGGCCCCGGGGCCTCAGACCTCGCTAGCTGTCAGCCTCCCATGGTGCTTGGTACCCAGCAAGTTCAGCAGCTCCTTCCGAGACAATGGGCTGGCAGAACCTATTCAGGGATAAAACCAGAGTCATCTCTGACAGCCTCAGATCTGGTCGGCTGGCGGCCACCGCAGCTGGGCTCTGGGCTCCCGGCTCCGCTCTGGGCACGCTGTCCCGCGGGGCCGAGGTCCGGTCCCCCGCGCTGCAGACGGCGCGCGAGGAGCCCGCCAGTCGCGTTTGCCATCTCCCCGTGGGCTTTGAGGGGCAGCTCCGCGGGACACCCTGGGCCCAGGAACCTGACGCGCCGTGCCTCTGGCGCCCCAGCCCGCCCGCCGCTCCGTGGGGCGCCCTCAGTTCCATCTTCTTACTACCTCACAAGATTAAATTTCAACACATGAACTTTGGGTGCTACCCACTGAAGTCATACCCAAGCTGTGGCAAATGGTTTTTCTCTTTGTTATGTCAAACATCAATGAATTTATAGATCAAGTTAGGCAGATTGAGACTTTTTTTCTGTCCTCATATTAATCTGCTTAGGCTTTTATAACAAAATGTCACAGAAACAATAAAAAGACATTTCTCACAGTTTTGGATGTTATAAGTCCAGGATCTGTGTGCTTGCATGGTAGATCTCATCTAGGGCTGCTTCTCTTGGTGGCTGTTGCTCAGTACATGTTCACGGAGCTTTTTTGTGTGTACTCAGTTTTAAAAAGGGGAGAAGGGACAGCAAGAAAGAGGAGAGAAAGTTCTTAGGTGTCTCTCTACTTATATGGACATTATTCCTAGCCAGTTTATCTCAGAAACCGGGATGCGTGATTGCAGTGGGTAGACAAATAAAGTTACCCATCATTTTAAAAGCTGTGCTACACTGTCATGGTGCAAAGTCTTTGGTACACATCGATGGATTCTGCTTGCTAGTATTTTACTTGCTTCAGTATTCCTGAGGGATTTTTTAAAATTTTTGTCTCCTTTGGTATGATTATATAACTTTGACATCAAGGTGTCGTCAGTCTCATTGAATGGAACATGTTCATTCATCAGGTTCAGTTACTTATGGAAGTTGATAGCACTTCCTTGTGTATCCAAGATTCTTCCCATGAAAAAGTTCACTGGATGTCTATTGGGCTTATATAAGAGAAACAGATATAAAGTGCAGACAGTGAGAAAGAAGAATAGGCCTTTCTTGGAAAGAGCAAAGTTTTCATTATGTATCGGTCAATTTCATATAGAAGGCTGCGATTGTGTAAGTGAGAATGACTATCATGAACTAAATGTTCACACTCACCGATTTCCTTTTCCACACTCATCACCCTATTCTTATGCACAGCACACATACACCTAATATCCTGTCTGCAGCCAGGCTCATCCTGTCCCCCGGTATTCCTGTGGAAATGAAGCTCACCACATTGCTGCTGCAGCCACTCCTTGCAGAGAGGCCCTTGCACTTATCTATTCAGTGCAGACACAGCCATATCTCAGCAGTTTTTCCACGGGGTGCTCATTTCCCAGGTGGCTGCTTGGATGGCTTCTGTGTTGTAGCCTGAAAGTTACTGTTAGAATTAACTCCAACATGGGTTTGATTTTGACCAATAGGAGAGAAGTGCTGGGAGAAACAGTGCAGATACATCGCTTGTTCTTCTTGTGTGTCCCCCTTCTTAACACTTCCAAGACAGGTGCTGTGGACTCTGAAGACATCTCCGGTAGGGAAATGAGCTGCACTGATGACAGACTTTAGCCAGCTCCCCATCTCACCCTCATGTATTTTACTCTTTCTCTTTCTCCCTCTCTCTCTCTCTCTCTCTCTCTCTCTCTCTCTCCCTCACTTTCTTTCTTTGAGATGAGGTCTTGCAATGTAGTTCAGACTGGACATGAACTTACTATATACCCCAGGCTGATCGCCAACTCATTACAATCCTCCTGCCTCAGCTTCCTGAATGCCAAGATTACAAGCATGAGCCACCACACGACTTTTTCCTTTGTCTTATTTTTGCTGTTGTACTCTTCTTTCATCCTGATCCTCTCTCATTGCCCCTCACTGTTGCTTCTCCGGAATATAACCCCAATTGCACAAGAAAGAATAACAAGGATTGACCAAATTAAAAAAAACTTCTGCACATGATAGGAATCAATTAGTAAACTGAAGAAACAACCTACAGAATGGGAAAATACTTTTTCTAACTATTCATCAGACAGAGGACTAATATCTAGAATGTATAAAGAACTCAAAAGAAAAGAAATTTAAAGACCCAGCCAAGAAATAGGCAAGTGTAATTTATAGATACATCTCAGAAGAAGCACAAATGGTCAACAAATGTATGAAAAAATGTTCAACATCTCTGACCACTAGAGAAATACAAATAAAACAACAGTAAGATTCCACCTTCCACCATAAAGAATGCTATCATCAAGAAGTCAGAGAATAACAAATGCTGGCTTGGCTGTGGTAAACAATAATAATAATAATAATAAATAAAACAAAAAGAAAGGAACCCTCCTACAGTGTTGGTGGAAATGCAAATTAGTACTCCAGTATGGAAATCAGTATGGAGATTTCTCAAAGAACTAAAACTAAAAATTCTGTATGACCCAGCTATTCCCCTTCTAGATATCTTCCCCAAAGAGCTAAAGACATCATATTACAATGATACGTGCATCCACACCCATGTTTATAGCAGCACAATCCATTATACCTAAAAACTGGACACAGTCTGTGTGCTGATCAACTGATAAATGGATAAAGCAAACGTGGTACTACCCATAGTAGAATACTACTTCATTGTAAGGAAGGATACATTCAAGACATTTTTAGAAAAATGGATGGACCTGGATAATATAATGTTTTGTGAATAAATCAGACACACAAGCTTCAATACCATATGGTATCTCTCATCTGAGTAAAGCAAAGAACAAATAAAGAGAGTAGTAAAGAACAGGTAGAAGGAAACAAGGGGCAAGACTTCTTGGAAATAGGAATGAGTCCAGGAGACCAAGGGCTAGGGGAGAGGAGGAAGAAAAGGGGAAAGTAAGTAGAATTAAGATACACCGTGTACAGGAACCTAATAACCTCCATGAGTACACATACCCACTTCCAAGACAAATGGAATCATCATTCATTGAAGCAGTACTTCAAACATGTACTAATAAAAGAAAAACAAAAACAAAAAACTTCTAATAGTTTGTTTTGTTAAACAATTTTCTATCTATGTTCATACTTTTTTCTTTTATTATCTTTATCCAATTTTAGGATTAGCACAATGTTGAGTTCCTAAAATGAGGGGAGAAGTGTTCCTTTTTTCTGCTTTAATTGTTTGATATAATTTATCAGTTAAAATGTTTATGAGCCTGCTGTTGTCATATAGGTAGGTTTTCAAGCTAGGAATATACTTTCTTTAATAAGTGCTATTCAAATTTTATATTTCCTCCTGAGTTAGTGTCATTATTTTGTCCTCTAAGTTACTTCTTAGAAGTTGTCAAATTTATTTCAAAAAAGACTTTTGTAATATGCTTTCTACATCCTTTTAAATTCTGTAAAATCTGTGGTAATGTCTCCTAGATCTTAATATTGTAATTTTAAAAATGTATAATTGATATTGTGTAACAGGAACAAAAGGTCTAAAAGACCCAGGGAATTGGGAGGGGTAGGGGAAGGGAAAAAAGGAAAAGGAAAAAATATGAGAAGAGGAAAACAATGGAAACAAGGTCTTTGCAAATAGGGAAGGGTGGAGGGCGTGAAGGGAGGGTAAGGGAGGGGGGGGGAAGAACCAAGAGACTCATGTAATGGTACAAGATACCAATGATGAATGTAACTGTATTGTATACCTAAAATGTACCAATAAAATTAATGGGGGAAAAAACCTGACTTTGCTGGGGCAGAGGATGTAGCTCAGTGGTGCTGTGCTATCTGGCATGCACAAGGTCCTGAGTTCAAGTCCTAGTACCAAAAAAGCTGTCTTTGCTTTCACAGGTGTAAAGGATTTTTATTCCTTCTGATTCTTATTGCAAGAGATCTCTGTTAATTGACCTACAAAAGTTCTGACTAGTTTTATTTATAGTCACAAACCTAAAAATTATAAAAGTTATTATAATTCAACTTGGCCAAATATATCTCAGTGTTCTCTGGTTTATAAGCAAGTCGTCTTATGTGTGTCTGTCTGTCAAATTTTTTACAATATATACAGCTGTTTCATTTGAGCTAAAAAATGTTTTCTTTTTTTAGCCTTTTCGGATTTTAAAAATATTGCCTAAAACTTAAGTTGACTTATACATAAATGTCATTAGGGTTAAAGACCTGCTTCCCCTTAGGTTGCCAGGTGATCAAAATGATGTCAAGGCTGGTTTTATAAATGCAATATATATTTTTTTCGGTATATAATAACTTGGAAATCTTTCATTGGTCAAAGTAATATGTTAATTGTTACAATTTGATTCTCATAGGTCATCTAAAAATTTGTTGGCATAATTAAATGGGGACCTTTAGGCTCAAAAACCCGCTAGACAGGACTCCCCTTGGTGAATAAGGGAGCAACTGCCTGGAAATATTCTCCAGCCTTTGTTCACAAAGGGGACCCCAATAATTTCCATAGCCTCAGGCAAAACATACACCAATAAACATTGCTAAACATGTTATTGTGATATGTTCACATTGGTTATCATCAAAAGGCTAAGTTTTCTGTTAGCAAATAATAAGATTTTATTAAAAGATGCTCTTGGTATAAAACTAAATTAAAGGAACAAAGTGTTTAATATAGCTGTGGTACTCATTGTTGCTAATTTCATGGTGTGGTAAATGTATTCATGCCTTCTGGGTGTACAGGCTTTCAAAGTATTGTTTATGGTAATAACCTTTCTTTGACTCAGGTATCTGCCTTTCTCATGCACCCCAGGTACTTGTGAGAAGAGGTACATGTCAAGTTTACATGAAATAACCAGTCAAATAGTAATTTTCTTAAGAACATATGCGATGCGTTTTTTATACGTGTTAGCACACTTAGGGATGGATGCTCAGGCACCAAACTGTCCAGACAAAGTCACACATTAAAATTAGAGGCTAGACATGATAAACTTTTAAGGTACACTTATAGGCTGGTATGTACATTCTCTTTAGATGGTATCCTATTAAAGAATAACAAATTAGGTGAGAGTCTTCTTTGTGTCCTTTAATGCCTTATGATCAGATGGAAGTATTTGACGAAAAAACTATTCTGTGGTAACATAGACATTTAAGTGTGTAACAATAATATCATCATGATTGTCATGATAAAATACTATGTGTGGCTCTTGATCTCGTCTTCTCTATAAAACTATATAACTGCTGTCTGTTAACATTCTGCAGGGATTCAACTACTAGAACAACCATAGTTAATAAAAAATAACAGTTCTCTAACTATATTTTATATTTCAAAGTTCTTGATATTCAGGTAAAATTATAAGTTAAGCTCACTGCTCCTACTAAAATGCTGCTCTCACTGATCTTCTCTTTTGGGTGTTCAACAACTGAAGTTTAGAGACCAGAACTAGAAAAGTAACTGGGCTAAAAAGACAGCCAATATTTTGGCCCTGGCCCTTCAAGATCAGTGAGGAGCCAGGACAAGAGGGAACCTTTCTACAGGATCTTACAACTTTGGTGAGTCACCCAACCTCCCAAGCAGGAAGATTGTCTCGTGCCCGAGGACAGAATCAAGAATAGTATGCCAAATGAGGATCATCAAGAGGGAAAGTCTCCCACGCTTTCACCAAAAGCAACACGGTCAAGCAAGACCATGACCCATCCTGATGCCTGACACTGACAGAAGAGCTAAGAGGCTCTATACATGATCCAAAGTAATGCTTGAGGAGACTTAATTGACCTTGATAGATAGCAAGAGGTTAATTTTGATTGACACAGGTCTCACTATAACTTAGTCTTAAATGCCCAAGTAGAAAAGTATAAGTGAAGATATTAAATCAAGACCATAATAATACAGCTAGATATAAAAAGGGGCTCCAAGTGCTAATCATTTCTGGCAGTTTCTAGCTACACTGATAGCTGAGCACTGTTGTGGGTCATTAAGAAAACCGTGGTAAAATGTATATGAGTTCATTAAGAGTTTCTAAATTTCTTAGGTAAAATTGTCCTTCAAATTGTCTCTATCTTCTTACAGTGTAAACGAGAGAGACTTAAGACAAAATATCAGACTTACAGATAACCTCCATCAGTAAAAGAGTCTAAGAGCCAGTGGGTTACAATCACTAATTCAGTTCCTAAATGTGGCCTTTTCCCCAACCTGCCTTTCCATTCTAGTGCTCATGCTTAGATTATATATGTTCTAATTTCTTGAAATTTTTGTTTATTCCTGCCTAGAAGCTGCCAAACTCTGGGTGATCACACAGAAGTAACAAACAACAAATGTGCTAGATTCCTTTTACTGGGATCCAGCAGATCAACCTTATATGGAAAGTTCGTAACTGGTAAACTGTAGCATGACTTCTACCATGAGATTAGCTCTCTGGAGAGGGCCTCTGACTGCAGTCTCCCTCACATTAATCCTTCTCAGCTTGAAGCAGTTAGATAGAAATTATACCCTTTTCTCCCCTAACCACAGTTAGGGATACTTCTTCAGAGGGGTAAATATTGTAGACAGCTAAGTAAATTAGATATCTTGTACACAATTAGACAGGGTCAGCTCTTGAGGAGTCAATATGAAAGACAATTGAGACATATCCACTGAAGTTCAACATTATATAAAAACAGAAAAAGTGCTACACTCACTTCCCCTAGGGATGATTAGCAATGATTGATATTGCAAATAGATATCAATCCCCTTAAGTGGGGACCAGAAGCTCCCTAGCTCATTTTCTTTCTGGAAATTCCTTGTTCATTCCATATATGCTTGCTACATAGCTTGTTTCCTCATTTGATCCCCATTTAATGAATATTATCTGGGTGACTGTACTTGTAATCTTATTGGTTGATTGGGTTTTGTCCCACCTTAGGGGCCCACCTTGTGATTTCCCATTGGATCATATTAGTTGACTATAGTTTTGTCCCACCTTGTACCTGTCTCACCTCATGGCTTTGCTCAATAAAATGCCTTTGAGAAACAGAGTAAGTGGGAAACTCATTTTCCAGGCCCCCTTCTGTCTCTCTTAGACAGAAGCTATCTTTCTCTCAATAAATTTTTCCTGCTCTTAACCTCTGTTGTTCCTGGAATTCATTCTTCAATTTTAGAGAATGTGAACTTGGTGTTTCAAAAATCTAGCAGGTTGGGGGTTATAATATTGCCTTATATTATTTGGATTAGTTTGCTTATTTAGATTGATATAGATATCCTAGTTAGGTAGAAATATTCTAGTCAGTCAGACAGGGCTGGGCCCTAGAAGTCAGTGCAGAGGATGAGAACACACTGAAGCTGTGGCTGGAGGTTCATTTGAAGAAGATTAAAAGTCACCGTGGCCAGATTGCATACTTCCCTAAGGGATGAACAGAAGTTTGAGATTATTGGTACCACCCTTTTGGGCTTTCTCATATAGATAGACCATTATCTCCTTGAGGGTGAGTCATCCGCCTCCATCCACTAACACTAAGACCAGTAAGACTAAGACTACTAAGACTAAGAAGACTAAGACTAAGATTACAGATTATTGACCAAAATTAATGATGCCATCCATATACCCTTGTTGCTATTGGGTCAATATTACCTAGGCCACTATACTTGTAATCTTATCCATCGATTATAGTTTTTTACCCATGTTGTACACACTCCTCATGACTTTGCGCTATAAAACTACCTTGAGAAGTGGGCTCATTGGCAACCCATTTGAGACCCCTCCTATCTCTCAGAAGCTATTCTTATTCTGCATTCCTATACCCCAGTAAATTTTTCCTATTCTTAAGCTCCGTTGTTCCTTAGAATTCATTCTTTGATTTTGGGGAACACACACTCAGACTATCTGACATCTACCATGTTGGGAGTTAACATCTGTTCCCTCTATATCATGTGTTCCTCCTATTACTTGGTGCACTATATCAGGATGGCTTGGGCAGATGTGAACACCTGAACTGCCCACCTGTATCCTCTGAGACTCTTATTATTACAGACAGCTAAGTTAAGTAGAGATATTCTAGACAGTCAGACAGGACTAGGCCCTCAAAGAAGTCAGTGCAGAGGATGAGAACACATTACAACTGTGGGTGGAGGTTCATTCATTGAAAGCCAGGCCTCATGACAACGATGAAATGACTACATGTAGTTCCCCAGGGATAAACAACAAGGATTGATATTCTAAATAGGCATATCACTTGGGCAGGGGACCAACACCTTAACCCATCCTTTCCAGGAAAGGTCCTTGTTCTTTCCATGCACACTTGGTAGGTGACTTGCTTCCCTATTGGATCAATATTACCTAAGTGACTCTACTTGCAATTGCATTGGTTGACCATAGTTTTGTCCCACCTTATGCCAACTCATGATTTTGGTGTCTAAAACTTCTTTGAAAAGTGGGCTCATAGACAACCCACTTTCTGGGTCCCCTTCTGTCCCAGACAGAAAGTATCCTTTTCTCAATAAATATTTCCTACTCTTAACCTCTGTTGTTCCTAGAATTCATTCTTCCATTTTAGAGAATATGAACTCTGCATATCAGACATCTAACAGGTTGGGAGTTATAGTATTTCCCTTATATAATCCGGAAGTCCTTATGTCAACCCTAGATCATTAGGATGACTTAAAGCCTTGGTCACTCTGGCCCAAGAAACAGACCCCACAGACAGATTCTGGGTCCAAGACATCCAAGCCACAGTCCCGGCAGCCCAGGTTCTGAGCCTCAAGGGACCGGGGAATCCCAATATTTGGGTGCAACTCTCCAACCAGGGACACTGTGGCCCTGGAGGTCCTGAATCCAGTCCTGTTTCCCTGCTCTGCATGTATAACAGGGGCACCCCAAGAAGGAAAGTCCAGCTCAGAGAGCAGGTGGCCCTGGAGGGGCAGGAACGAGGGACCATCTTTGTAGGGATGGCTTCAAACTGCAGGATGACAATGGAGTACACAGACCCAACTGGGTGGGGACATCTACCCAGGCTCGCTCTACATCTCCCCGGGGCCCCACAAGTCTGTAACACAAATAGTATCCTCATCCACTGTTAGGAAACTGAGGCACAGGTGAACAGAGCTGGTTACCAAGGCTGTCACACTACTAAACAGTAACAAGTTCAAAGTTACTGATCTAGTGAAATGCAAAAAACCACCTCTACACATCTACTTAGGGCCATTCCACCAAAATATTTCTTTTGCCAACAGGGGGAAAATAGGGTCATCACTATCCACCCATTCAGTCCATAAAGATCACAAACCATACTGGGCATATTCAACCTATTTGTGCCTAGAAAAAGTCAAGTGAAAAGCATAAATTCAGCTGCTTCATTCATTGTTGAATAATTATGGATTGTTTGTTCAGTGAGGTCTTAACATTACATCCATGTTTCCCGTCCCTTGGTGACAGATGAAGACAAAGTGGTAGCAGTGGGGTCACGCATACCTGGCATCCAAAGGATAACAGAGTGCATATTTGGGCACCACTCAGACGGGGGAGCATCTCCCCAGTGACAAACCCTCACTGTGCAGCAACAAATTACAACTCTAGTTTATTAGAATCCAAGACTCCATGGCATGTCCAATTCAGCAAGAAGACCTCTCATCTGGGTAAGCGGGGCCTGAGAGGTGGTCTATGGAGGTGGGAGTGACAGTGCAGGCCTACAGGCTGTCCGGGAAGGGGGAGGCAGCAGGGGGAGTATTCTAGAAGGGGGTCTCGCACTCTGGGCTGCGGGGTGGATGGCACCGGGAGCAGTACTCCACGGAGAGGCTGTCCTGGCTGGGCTGAAGACCGATCAGGGGAGCCAAGGGGCCCTGGGCACAGAGCGCCTCCAGGAGGTTGAAGTTGGTACAGCTGCCCTGGTGGGAAGAGCAGAGAGAGGGGAGATGGCTGAGTGCCCCTGGAACTGGGCCAGAGGATGCAAGCACCTGGCTGGAGGGTGGGCCTGGATGAGGCACCTTCCCTGGTGCTGCCCTCCAGCCTCCACTGCCTCCAGGCTCAGTCCAGGCATCTGACAGCAGGCAGGCTGGGGGCTGAGCAGTGGATCTGAAAGGGGTGCCAGTCTGCATCCTTGGAGGGGAGGTGGGAGCCAGGCCTGGGCTTTGTGACCAGGGACAGGTCACAAACTCTGCAGGTTTCTGTCTCTGGTGTGAACTGGGAAAGTGCACACAACTTTCCCACAGTTGCTGGGATGATTCATTGGGGACACCAGAACACCCGGGCATAGATTTGAGCCACAGGAAACTTTGGCGACCCCCAGCCCTGAGCATCACACCTCCACAGAGGACGCTCATAACCATGTGGATTTCCCCGTGTCCCAGGAAAGGACTGAAATGGATCTTTACAACCTGGTGTGTCCCCCAACCAGTGTGTCCCCCCAGCACTTGCCCCAACGCAACCCTGAGCCACAGTCCCAGAGGACAGGGGTCAGGGAAGAGCAGTGCCCACTGTGTCCACCAGGAGGGTAACTGTGTTCTCCTTATCTGGTCACTGGGCTGAGACCTTATCAGTGGCACCTGGTGGCAGCTGGGGTGACCGAAGTTACACAAGGTCATGGTGCCCTAAAAAGCAGATTGGGAGTTATGGCTTGTGTCTAGGTGTCCCCCCAAAGCCTCACGTGGTCCTAGAGGAGGGTCTCTTTCAGAGGTAGCTGGATCTAGAGTGTGTGATACTGGGATTAAGGGCGTGTGATTACTAAGTCAGTCCACTGATTGGTTTGACATAGTTCTGGGTGTGAGCGCTGCCTGCCCCAAGGCTGTGTAGCCTGGGTGGACTATAAGGGACAGAAAGAGGGTCCTTCCTTGTCTCTTGCTGCTTGCTGTTTCTGCTGACGTCTGCCCACCATGAACTGTGTCTTGTCTGTGATTCCTCTTGGCCATGCCACCCTGCCTTGGAGCCAGCTGACCATGGACTGAAACTTCTACAAAGTGTGAGCTAAATAAACCTTTCCTCCTTTAACTTCGGGTGTGGGATGTTTTGCCTCAGCAACAAGAAAAGTAACTAAGACACAGGGGCAAAAAGGAAGGGCAGGGCCAGGACTCGGCCTCCAGTAGCGTCAGGACCAGAGCTCCTGACAGCTCTGTCCCCAGGGCCATGCTGAGGCCCTATTCTGGATGCCCTGGGGAGGCTGGCACTCTTGGGTGTCTGGGAGGTCAGAATGTTTGGGCCACAAGTTAGCTAACAGCAGGTGTTGGAGGTCAGAGGTTGGAGGCATGTGAGCAGGACATAGAGGGTGTCAAGGGGAACGGGTGTGGGCATGTGGCTGGGCAAGAGTCCCAGGATAGGGTAGGGTAGCACGTGGGCACAGAGAGGGTAAGGAGGCCCATGTTGAGCTCAAGGGTGTGTGCTTGAAACCAAGGCAGAGGAGCGGAAGGCAGAGATGGGACAGGAGTAGCCTGGCCCAGGGTGGGGGCACACTGGCTCCATGACCAAGTGCTGGCCTCTGGGTCCTGTGGGTGGGCAAGGATGGCCCCACAGTTAGAACTGGCCACTGGTCATGGTGTCCTCCCTCTTTACAGGGCAGTTAGTGGCTTCTCAGTGTCTCTAGCAAGGGCTGGCTTCTTAGCAGTGCTATGGGGAGACAGAGGCAAGAAGCTCCCAGGTGGAAGCCACAGATCCTGGGGCTGGGCTAGGCTGGGGTGGGGTGAGAGGGCGAGCTCCCCTGGGTGCTGCCCTGCCTGGCCAAGGTGGGGGGGGGAGGTCTTGAGCTGTCCTCTGGTACCACAGGATCCCTGCAAAGTCCACGCAGCCATGTCCCCTCAGAGGGCTCCAGAGCTCCTCTTCCCCAGAGCCCCAGCTGGGGTCGTGGTCCCCAGCCCCTCACCTCCGGGCCTGTGTTCTCACACACGCCACGGCATGCACAGCAGCACACGGCAATGGTGAGGCACGTGGTGTCAGGTGGCGGGTCTGGCGCTGGGGCCAGAGGTGGAGGAGAAGCCAGAGGAGGAGGAGGAGGACGAGGACGAGGAGGAGGACGAGGACAAGGACGAGAACGAAGACGAGACGAGGACGAGGACGAGGACGAGGACGAGGACGAGGACGAGGACGAGGACGAGGACGAGGACGAGCAGGTTTCTTAGCTCTCTGCTTCTACAAGAGAAATTCACCTGTTCACATCCCTATCTGCAGCCCTTGGGGAGTGGCTATCCGCATGTGGGGTCAGCTAAGGATTTGGGATGATATAAATGACAGTGAGCATCACTCACTGGGGAGGGCCCTGTGTGGAGTGACAGCCAAACTCCTTTGTTCCAAAGTCTGCCTCTGCCCCACCTGCCCACAGCCCCATGGTGGAACCTTGGTCTCCTGAGGTCACCCTGGCTGGCAGAAGCCTGGCAGGGGGCTGTGCAAGGATCAGGGCACTGGCAGGTGACTGTCCCCTCCCCCTGGGCCTGGCTTTGCAGTTGCCACCTCCCCAGACCACGGTGCAGCAAGCACAGGTCCCAGGCAGCACCCTGTCTCCTGACACCCCTAGCCAGGTCCCCTGGCCCAGCCACTTAACACTTCTGGTCCCATTCAGCTGAGCCCCAGACTGTCCCTGCCCCATCCCTGTGCTCCTTTGGGGACAGCCTCCCAGCTCAGCCCCCAGATGCCCTCCATCCTCAGCCCTGTACCCCCAAGGCTGCGCCCAGCCCAGCCCAGCCCTGGCCCCGGAGGACATAGAGATGAAGACAAATCCAAAGGAGCCCAGCGCAGCCAGGGTGGACACAGGGCCAGCTCTCCTTTCCCAAAGCCCTGAGCACTGGATCCCAAGGAGAACATAAAGCGACACAAGCAGACATTCTTGGGAGGTAGTCTTCCCTGTTCCAGGATCCTGGGGCACCCTCACCCATGGGATTCTGGCTGGGTTGGGGTCTGGGTTTCTCATGGCACATGCTAGGCTCTGCTGGCTCAGGGCAGATGGGAAATGGCCCACAGGCTGGAGCAGGGGGCTGTCCCATGTCCTGGTCCCTGGCTGCAGAGGGACTCACCTTCCCGCAGCACAACCACCAGACCCACCAGAGCACCATGGGGATCAGCAGCAGCCCCAGCACTGCTGTGAGCAGCAGAAGCGCTTTGCTTGGCATTGTTTTTGGTGGTTTCGTGAGCTGGGGTGGGCTGGTCTGGGAGACAGCGATGTCCAGGGGTCGAGGAGTGACTGGGGCTGGAGTCGTTGTTTTTGTGGTCGATACCGTTGGTGATGGTGGACGCAGCCTGGGGCGCCTAGTGGTGGTTGTGGGGGGCCGATTCTGCAGGAGGAGATTGTCATGTGACCATGGCCAGCACACAGACAGCATGAATTGCAGGTGGCAGGAGAGCAACTGGAGCATCTGCTCATGGCTACCCTCTACTCATCTTTGCTGACACAGCTCGGACAGATTTCAGCGTCCCCAGAGTGGTGAGGGGCCGGCCCTGGTCCCCAGGCTGCAGGACGCACTTCTGCTCTGCTCAGGGCTTTGCACTCAGCCCGGACAAGGAGGCCTAGGAGACCCTGCGTGACCCCAGCCTCCCTGCTCACCTCGGGGCCAGTACAGCTCGTCCTGAGGACACAGAGAGCTACAGGTGCCATGTTGGGGAGGCCGGGCTGCTGGGGACTCAGGGGAAGACAGGAGACCCCAGGCCTCGCCGCCCATCTCCTGGCTCTGTATCCTGGGCTCACCTCACCCTCTCTGAGCCTCAGTGGGCCCCTGTGCAGAGGGGTGGGAGCCCCTCCTGCCTGGGGAATTGGCTTAGAAGGCTTAGGGTGTTCCCTCCTGCCTGTGAGAAAAGGGACAGGGCTGGCCCTAATTGTCACTCACAATGAGGGCCCACGGGCTGTCTGCCCAGCCTTCCCGAGTCACGCGCTGGCTCAGAGGAGGCCGCTGGGGTTACTGGTGGTTCTGTGTGCTGTGAACCCTACCCTGTCCATGCAATCAGTTCTCACTGTCTGCACAGCTGCCCTCTGGCCTACATGGGACCCCCTGCCTCTGCCTCCCCAGGTGTATGTGCGCCCAGGGCAGTGCTCGGCACAGCCCAGGACACAGCCTCCAATACTCACACAGTCGGCGGTGGCCTTCACCCTGATGCTGCGGGCAAGGAAGTCCCTCCCACTGTTCAGGCTGACTTCCACTGTGATGTTCCTAATGCACAGGAGGGACAGACAAGGGACCCGACCTATGGGGACCAGGACCTCATAGCTCTGCTCAGGACAATGACTCTGAAAGTCACACATTCAGGGTGACCAGAGGGAAGTCACGTGGGTCATGAGAGCTGGTTCCCCAAGTCACTGTGAGGTCAGCCTCAGCAAGGGCTGCAGCTCAGGCAGTGAGTGGCCCTCACGGCAGATGGTGCCATCCTGGCCGTGGCTGAGGGACCAGGGAGGTCTGAACAGCATCACCGTCACACTTCTATCACGCGCTGTGTGGTCCTGGCCGGGAAAGGTGACCCGGAGGAAAGGCAGCCATGTCTGGCCCAGCCTCTCCTGCACCTGCCCTCTGCAGTGCCTGGGCTTCTGTGCTTCCCTGGGCACCTTGAAGGTCACCCACAAGGGCAGGTGGGGAGGGCGCCTCAGTGCAGAGCAGGCCGACCTCAGGACAGGAGACAGTGGCAAACAGAGGCCACACTGTCCTTGCCCCTAGGACCCAGAACCATGGTGACTTACTGTCCAGGTTGCACTGCCTGTGGTTTGGGACAAATTATGGTTGTCATGTTCATCCTGATTGGATGTTCATCTAAAAGAAAAGGACACAAGCGGACATCACTACACAAGTCACCTACCCTGCTACCACTGTCTTCTGGAAAGCAGAGGTGCTGGCTTAGACTGATAGAAGGGGACAGGTATTTGATGGTTCTGATACATTCTTGTGCTGTGAGCCACGTCCACTAACATCACTTCTTCCTGAGCATCTGATGTTTGAGCTCAGAGTAACCAGACAAGCAGCAGCCAGGGAATGTTGGGAGTAAAGTGTGTTCTAAGCTGTGGGGCTGTCACATGCCAAGGCCCTGAGGCAGGAAATTCAGAGATCACTGAGGAGGGAAGGACAGGAGCCCAGAGGTGGACACTGAGCAGAGAACAGGGTTTTGCTCCTGGTGCAGTGGATCTTTGTGGGTGCGCAGATCCTGGGCACCGTGTGGACAGCAGTCATGTGGGACTAGCTGGGGGACTGGGTGTGGGGTGGGCTGAAATGACCAAGGGTGACCCTGGGATTTGACCATAGGGACCAGGTGGGATCATTACTGAGCTGGGGCAGCCCGCGGAGGAAATGGGGATGTTTGGTGATTTCTGTTTCTCCCCTTCTCTTCCCTTCCTTCCGTCTTCTCCTCATCTATCTTTCTCTGTTTCTGTAAGAGCTTGGAAACTCAGAAGAGTTCCTTAACATGCAGCAATAGAACCTTCCCTATACCTCCTGAGCCCTGGTCCAGGTGAGTGCCGAGCCACATCCTTGGGCCCCTGCATGCAGCCCTCTGCCTCAGGCTCCAGCTTGCCAGGTCCCCAGTGTCCCTTCTGCTGGCTGGAATGATGGAGTCAGAAGGACTCTCAGGTCCTGCCATCTGTGCTTCTGGGAGGCTAGTCCCGCCCTGTCCCTTCTCCTGACTCTGGCTTCCCCAGGCACAGGTGGGGACAGACAAGGTCCCTCCTGACCTCAGCCCGATGGTGGAGCAGCCAGCAGGGAGGATGCTCTGCCAGCTCCACAGCACCCTGCCCAGCACAGGGCCATGTTCCAGGGACACTGAGAGGAGAGGGCTCCTGGGTAGCGGGATCAGGTTTAGAGTTGTGTTTTAACTTTTATAAAAACAGGCTTGTCGTCTGTGGAGAAATAGCCTGTGGTTTTACAGGGCCGGCGGGTGGGGTCAGCACTGCACACTGCACTGTAGAGCACACAGATCAAACCCAGCACGGGAAACTGCAGTCCTGTCCCTGAGTGCTCAGGGTCTCTGTCCCTCCATACACCTGGCCCCTGCAGACACTGAAATGTCCTAAAGCAGCATTTGTGTGCTGCTCAGTGTGTGCACATCCCACTGAAGGGTCTTTAAAAATCACACTCATGGGAAAGTAAAATGTTTGTGGTGTATTTGAGAGTGCTAACAGAACTTCACTTTATGGTTTAGGGGCAATGTCTGCATTCTCTATTTCTACTTTTTATTTTATATTATGTATCATTTTTATTAGAAAAATTTATAATAAATGTTAAAATAATCATAAACATTTGTAACTTAAGATAGAAAATTAACAATTATTTTGTACATAGTAGTATTTTTAGGTCTTTTCTACATTTGGTCACAAAATGGTTTAGTGCTGTCTGGCCCTGTGTCATTGATCATATTACCTGTGACCTGCTGAAGCATTTTATGCCTTCTCTGCTGCTGATCATGAGAATGGCTGGAGGACACTTGGCCAGGGAAAGGGTTTGCTTCTGGGGGTGGGATACTTGGTTTTCATTGTGGAAAGCTATCCCTACCTTGCTGCCACTGACCCAGGGTAGAGAGGTATTGCAGGGCAGGTTACCTGGCCCACGGAGACCTGGTCCCCCAGTCAGGGGAAGCAGAGAGCCCAGCACAACCTGGCTGAAGGGAGAATAGTTTTCCAGCCATGAACGGACTGCACTGAATACTTTGGTTGTCATAGTAAAGAACCTCACCTAAAGTTACACAAACCTGACACTGTAAGCACTGTAAGTTCTGTTGCCTGTCCTGCCATCAGGGTCTGGTGCAAGTCTTAGGCTCTCAGAAAAGGGTGGGGATAGGATGGGACAGATGATGCTGTGACACAGCGCCCACCACACAAACCTGCTGAGGGGAGGCCTGCTCTGGCCTGCTTGTGGAGAGATGGACACTTCCTACCTCCCTGCTTTCCAGATGAACAGAGAGGTGGCTGCACCCCAGCCAGGCCCCTCTTCACCTGTCAACATTCAGTGCCCGGAACCCCGTGACAGTCTCCAAGAAGGTCAGCAAAGGGCCAGGGACTCAGGTGACAGACAGGAGGGGGTACAACTGTGTAGGATGGTAGTGGCTCAGAAAACAAAGGGGCTCCTTACCGAAGGTAACATTGTTACTGAACTTGAATCTGCAAATGACCTGGTCTCTGTTCCTTGCATTATGGAAGCCGTAGCCTTTCAGAATCACCTGCTTGGCTGCTGTAAGGGCACATTCAAAGGCATGAGTGAGGGAGCTGTACTCTGTGGCCCCTCTCAGACCATTGTTCACTGTGATCACCTGTAGGACAAATCCAAAGGGGCCCCAAGAGGCAGCAGCTGCATCTGACTATCTGTGTCCCCCAGGCCAAATTCACATCTGCTGTCACCAAGGGTCCATGTGGATGCAGCAGAACCAGCCTTACACACATGGGAGTCCTCCTCCCACCATCCCCGACTACAGCAGCATGACAGACACCCAACTGCCAGGGGCCATCTCATCTGAGGCCTCCCATCCTGAATTCCCATGGTCCCCACTGGAGACCCCAGGAGCAGGGCCAGGATGGGGGCACCAGAGGCCCCTGTCCTACCAGGAGGGGGACTAATGGGGGTTGACACCTCCTTCCAAACCCAGCCTCTCCCTGAACCACAAGGAACACAGCCCATCTCCCTGTGGACCCAAAAGTCCCTCACTCCACCAGCGTGGGCCTCCATGCCCCTCAGGCCAAGCCACAAGGGACGAGAGAGGGCAGCTGGGCAGCTCTGCAGCACCCAGGCTGGTTTCCTGTGGGTCTTCCAGTTGCACTTCCCAGCTCCTTGGCCTGACAGCAGCTCCTGGCCCAGGCCTGTATCCTTCCTGTCACCATGGCCCTGGTGTGGCCCCAGGTCACCCAGCCCAGGACCCTGGGCTGCAACAGCCCTGTCCCCCAGTCCCTGCACATGGACTGGCTCTCCATGCCGGCCTGAGTACCCAGCCCATTCTGTGTCACCTGGGGCCCAGGCTCCTGCCTCAGCTTCCCCGAGTCACTATGTGTATGGCAGCTCTGCTCAGGACACCCAGGAGTGTAACAGGTCAGCAGTGGAGCTGGTGTCTGGAGGCACCTGTCACCTCAGCTCTGTGGCTGGGAGGAAGCAGTGGCAGCTCCTGTCCTCACCTGGGGTTTCTCTGGCTGCCCAGACGTCAGGGCCTGTGTGTCAGGGCAGCCGATCTGCTGAGGTGCTTCACACCAGAAGGAGGAGAGACCCTGGGGTGAGGTCCCTGACCCACCTCCACCCAGCACTGCAGCCCCCACCCTGCCCAGCATCAGAGGGGCTCGGGTGCAGAGCAGAGGTCCAGGGTGGAGAGGTCAGGTCCAGCCATCCTCAGCTCCTATCCACGTCCTGATGCTATGCCATCATTGTCCGTCTGTCCCCCAATGTCCCCACAGTGCTATTTCTATCCATCGAAGACCACACTGCAGCCCAGGTGGTTGGCACCTTATCCCTCCCCTGGGCCGTGGGTGGCAGAGCTCAAAGTGGGCACAGTTCTGTCTTCCCACAGCCTGCAGTCATGGCGCCTCCCACAAGGGACACAGAAGCCAGGACCCAGCAGCTGTAGCAGCCAAGGTGTCACTTGTGGGAGGAAGAGCCTGACCCTCCCTGTCCCCTCCACCTGGGTGTCAGAAGCCAGCCACATGGGGATGATGGCTGCATACATAGTGCCCATGACAAAGACAGGTGGCCTCCCTCTGGACCACTTAGGAGCATCCTCAGTGCACCAAGGCAGGGACCTGGGATGGACTGGGGGCATCCTTATCACTTCCAGCCTTGGGATAAGTGCTGTCATTTCCACAGAGGGGTGGGGTGGAACAAACGGCTGCTCCTGTGGTGCCGGGTCAGGCATGGAGGTTTACTTTCTGTCTTGTACAATACAGGTGCTGAATTTGTGCAACACTTTTGTTTTATTCAGCGATGTGATTGCCTTGTTTTCCCCATGATTTGGATTTAGAATTCCTTTGATATTTCAAATTCCACATCAGCATGGCCTTTCTGGGGTGAGCTCTAAATTCCTCTTAACATTTTGAGGATCACTTATCTGTACAAATGAAATCTGAAATGCTCCAAAATCCGTTACTTTTTAAGCTTAAATATGAGAGAAAATGTGGAAAATCCCACAATTTACATTTTGTGACAAATCATGATTAAAATACAAATGCACTAACATATATAGAATCACCTTCAGGCTACATATGCACAGTGTGCATGAAACATAACTGAGCGTACATGAAGCATAACTGATGAGACTTGTATCTCATCTCCAGGATATCCTAGTGTGTCTAGGCAAAATTCCAAATCCTCAAAAAATCCAAAGCCAAAAACATCTATACAGACCCAAAGAGAAGTTTCAGACTATGGTCACCTGGTTCCAAGGCAGAAAGGTCATGGCAGAGGGTATGGTGAAGGAAAGCTGCTATAGTCATGGCAAAGGGAAAGCAGAACAAGTGTGAAAGAGCCAGGGAAGAAGGGACAGGGATCAGATATAGTTCCCAAGGTCATGCCCCCATGTCCAACTTACTCCAAGCAGGAGTAATATCATCTAGCGATACCATCTACTGATAGCCCTCTCAGCTATGAATTCACTGGTGTGCTAAGCCACTGTGACATCGGCACCTTCACAATCCAAGACCTCTCACGAGTTTCTTGATCCAGTCTGGTTGACAATCAAGATTAACTTGCACAAGTACCCACCTTGTCAAGTTGATGCCTAAGTACACCTTCTTAAAACCTCATTTCTACACAATACGATAACCAGGCCATAATTCTGCCTGACATGATGCAACAATGCTGCATACAAATAAAACTACTAACTACTCAATACTAAAAATTTTTAGTTGCATACAAGTGAAAGTACACTAATTCCTCCCCCAAAGACTCAAAAGTTTCAGCATTACTCAAAAGTCTAAAGACTCCCCTGAGGCTCAGCAGAAATATTCTTAGCTAGCTGTGAACCCCTGTAAGAATCAAAAACAAGTCACATAATCCCAAGGTACAGTGATGCAAGGCAAACAATGGAAAGAATGGGGGGATAGAAACCAATTGGACCACAGTAAGAAAAATCCACAGCAATGCAAATTAAGTGCTATATCTCCATGTCTGACATCGAGGTATGTGGTGGTATGATATGAACTTCAAAAGGCACTGATAGCCCCATCCCAATAGCCTTACTGGTTGCAGTACACATGGTCTCTCTCTTGTGCTGGCTTTGTGGGCATTCCATGCTCCTGGCATTTCCAACTTCCTGGGATCTCCACTGCAGCTTTGATTTCACTCTTTCAGGTTCGTGCACTACACTCTCAGGGTCTACAGCCAGAAACTAGAGCCTTGTGACATATTCCAAGCTCTCCAAGACCTTCTTTGAAATCTGAGTGGAAACCTCTATGATCCCATGACTCTTGAATTTTGCATGCCTGCAAAACCAGCATCACGTGGATGGTGCTAAAATCTTCTGCTAACTTGAGTTGTGTCCACCTGGACCATGGCTGCAGTGGTGTCTGCATGTCTGAGTGGCTGAGAATGATGAAATGAGTGCTGAAGAACACATTCCACTGGGACCCTTCTCAAACAGGTGTTCCTGGAGCTCTCTCCTCAAATGAAATATTTACACTGTGATACTTTGTAAGGGTTGGCATCTTGATGATTTCTGAGATATCTTCAAGGCACCTTCCTTTTAAGATGTTTCAATAAAAACTATTTGGTTTCTTTGTAATGGTGCTAATCTCTTCAGCAATCATCCCTCCTTTGGCTCCAACTTTACACATTATTCTTTTCTGGCCAAATGAAAGTTTTAGAAATCTTTCTTCTCTGCTTTTTCCTCCTGATCCTCACCGTAAGTCTTGCTAAAATTTTCCAGTAGTACCCATGCTACAGCCTGAACTTTGGGCCGCTTTTAAATTTCTTCCATCGAGTCAATTAGATCATTGCCTTTAAAGTTGGCATCACAAAGTTTTAGTGCACAGACCTAATATAGGCATATTTTTTGCCAGTTGTAAAATGCACATTTCCAGAGCAATTCCCATTCCCATCTAAAACCTCATGAGCAGTCTTTACTATCTCTTCCTGTCACCATTCTAATCTTCTAAGTTTCTACCAGAATCACTCATCCATCAACCTCTGCTTACAGCATTGTAGGGCTTATGTAGCCCACATCACTAAAATTTTCCAAACTCCCTCTGCAAACCAATTTTAAAGGCTTCTGAACTATTTGGATCAGGTTCAGTCACAGCAATAATTCATTTCTGGTACCAATTTCCTGTATTAGTCAGCTTACTGTCACTGGGACAAAATATCTCACATCACAACTCAAACAAGGAAAGGTTTCTTTTGGTTTATGGTTTCAGAGGGTTCAGGTTCGCTGCTTGCTGTTTCCAAAGCAGAGACATCATAGAGGAAGGGTGTAGTGGAAGAAAGCTCAACTCATGGCAGCCAGGAAACAGAGCAGATTGGAAAGGCCACAGAGGAAGGAGCTGGAGACCAGTTAATAGTGCCCAAGGTCATGCCCCATAACCCACTTCTTTAAACTATTCCCACTTCCTCTAAACCTGCTTGTCTATGAGCTCATTAGTGGGTTAACCTGTTGGTGAGGTTGTGCTCTCACCATCCAATTACCGCTCCAGGAGTCTCTTCATTCAGTCAAGATTAAGTGAAACACCTTCTAAAACTAAGCATTAAGGAAAGGAATACTCAACATGTTTTGACCTATTTATCTGTTGTGGAATTCTGGGGTTTTCTTCAGAATTTTTAAATACTATGTATTTTTAATAATTTTACATGAAATTTTTTTGTTATGAGATAGAATAAGTAATTTCACAGATACTCACAGTCACTCTTGACTTTCATCCCCATTGAATATACATTATATATGTATACACAATGCAGAGTCATGTGGACTATACCCACCCCCACACTCCACCAAAAACATCTTATATATTCCAAATACACACACCACAAATCACAGAGCACAACCTGCTTTGCCTACTCCACATGACACTGTCCCCTCATGGCAAATGTAAACACATCACACACCACATTTCTCAAAGATACACATAGCCTGTACCACAGACATATATACCCACTCCTTATACATGTCATACTGAAAAACACACTATATATCCTGTCTTAGTTAGGTTCTTGTTGCTGGAACAAAATATCTGGCATCTGTAACTTATGGGAGGAAAGGTTTATGTTAGCTCACAGTTTGTAGAGGTTTCAGTCCATAGTTAGCTGGCTACAAGGCAGGGTGGCACGGAAGAGGGGCATGGCAGAGGAGAAAGAACTCATGGCATGGCAAGCAGGAAGCAGCAGCACTTCCTTCTTTCCCTTTTTATTTCATCCAAGTTGCAAGACTATTGGTTGGTGCCACCCACATCCAGGGAGGGGCTTCCTTCTTCAATAAATCCATCATCCATACCTAGAACTATGCTAAAACAATTGGTGGACTAATCCAGTACCACATACCCATGATCCAGTCACTCCTCAAAGCCCCACTTATGAGTGCATGAAGCTTTGGGGGACCATCTAGATACCAGCTTAACGTATTTCCACAAATCCACATACCACACATATCATACAACAACATCACAACACACCCTGCCCCACAATCATCAAAGACACACTACAAACACACACACCACAAACTTACCAAACATACACAAATTGTACCCCGAACACACACCATATAAACACACAAAAACACCCCTCATAAACCAACACAACACATAATGTACACACTTTCCAAACACACAATGGACACATACACACCGCACCACCAATACATATATCATATATAACATCCATCTACCATACTCCTAATATACACCACATACACTCACAAATATACAAAGCATATACCCTACCACACACAACATGTATCTTTTACATGTACTACACATAGTTCATCCACCAAGAACAACAAACAACACATGTCAAAATGAAAACACCATCACACTCATCAGAAACATACCATAAAACACATACACATAACATAAAACACACATATAAATCAAATATCACACATACATCATGCATACCCATACATCAATCAAGGACACACGGAACATAGCCACACAGCACCAACATACCCCAGTACTCACACCATATATTACACATCACATATACCACACATCCCACAGACCACACACACCACACATTACTTGTGCACACAACTCCCTGCACCGCCCTGCCCATAGCTGTCACCCCTCAGCTCTCACCTGTGCACAGAGGGGAAGGCTCCACTGATCTGAGTTCAAGACAGGCCCTTGTTCCAATCTGAGATGGAGAGCAGGAGAAGGGACAGGAATGTGAGCCTCAGGCCCTGAAGAGATGCCGCTGTCCCCCTGCTCGCACCCTGCCCACTCACGCACGTAGTTAACTCTTCCATGCAGGTTCCTGGGTACCCCATGTATGCCAAAGACGTGTTCTGGGCTGTCTGCAATTGCTGTCAACTATAAGAGAGAGGAACTGGCTTGGCCCCCAAGGCAGGGACTCCTCGATGCACCAGGGCCCCAGAGCCAGGGCACAGTGTCATGCCCTTGGGCCGTGGGGGCGCCTGCACGCACCCCAGGCTCAGGACATAGGAAGCTCTGCACCACTCAGTGTGGTGCGGTGTACTGAAACCCATTTTTGTCCTTCTGCCTGGCACACCTGCTGCCCGCATTTCCTGGTGCCCTGAGGAGCTGTCTTGGAGATCTGTCACCAGCGGGACTGCAGAGGGCCCCCAGTCACCCGATCCAAAATACCTGTTCTACGTTGTATTCGCTGACACCAATGCAGTAAATGTACGCTCCCATGGTCCGAGCCTTGTGAGCCTGAGGGAAAGAACTGGGTGAGCTTTTGGCACAGAATGGAACAGAGAACGCTGAGGACAAGCCCACTCACCTCCACCACAGATTTGTTAAGTACATCTGGCTTCAGTTGTCCAGTAAGTAGAGCGATGATCATGCTAGACACCCTGTTGCCTGTCAAGAAACAAGAGGGGTGGTGAGTAAGGTCCAAGAGTGACCAGCAGGGGACCCAGGACCACCGTAGACTGCTAGGCCTCAGCACTGCCCACGGAAGGCAGGTGGGTGCTCCTCACACCTTAACCCTTACCCCAGCACCCACCACCCAGAGACCCCAGAATGAGAAGGGGCTCTTGCCCAGGGCCATCTCCCTACCAGATAGCCTGAACCCTTACTGGTCCCAGAAGGCACACCCTCTGCCCTGAGGACAGCCCAGCCATGTGTCCACCAGCCCCAGCCCATCTCTGGGCACAGGAAGCAGCAGCCTGTCCTGCAGAGCAGCCCAGGAAGGGGTGGTGCCAGTGCCTGCTTTGGCTACAACCTGCAGGTTTCTGCTTGGGACAGCGGCCCAGCTGCTCAGCACTCTCATGCGGGGTCCTGGACAGGGGACCCCATTCTTCCCCAGCACAGTCCCCACTGGGCCCCACCACTCTGGCCCAGAGCTGCCAGCCATTTTCGTGGTAGGAGATGCAGGTCCAGGAGCAAGTGGGCCATGGAAGACAGGAACGGAGAAGGGGAGGAAGGTCTGGCCCTGGGGAGAGAGTGGGCTCCTTATGGTGGTTCTCAGGCAGCTTGGGATCTCGGCCTTCTCCTTCTGCACACAGGGCCCAGTGAAAGTCCAGGAGCTCAGAGTGACCAAGTGCCCTGTGTGGACCCATGGGACCTCCTGTCCTGTGAGAGCCATGCTGGGGCAGGTGCTCTGCCCACTGAAAAGTACTGGGATGGGAAGGGGAGCAATGGGCTCCCAGAGCCAGGCTGGGGAACCATGGGGTCTGCACATAGAGCTCCCTGGAGGGCGGCCAGCTCGGTGCAGCCACCTGAGGAGGAAGGCAGGGGCTCACCTCTGGAATTGGCTCTTGCAATCTGATCATTCGCCTGCAAGGAAAGAGAAACACCATAGAGAGAGCAGTAGACTGGGATAGTGCTCTAAGGTGAGGGCCAGCATGGACTCCAGGAAGTGGGCTCCCCACCTGTCTGAGTGCCTTCTGCAGGTAGATTTCCCCACCAGTGGGAATGGTCTCCAACTGGACAAGATGATGGAAGATTGTCGTTCTGAAAAATTCATGGCAAAAAGATGGAGGTGAGGAAAGTGGACAGAAAGAAACAGCCCTCAAGCCATCCTATGGCTGGGTGAACTGTGGAAATGCCATGGACGGGAAACATGAGCAACTCTCCCAACCCAGTTCTGTGCTGGATCATTGCCAGGTTTGTGTCCTTTTCTGTCCCTGACCTCTGAGCCCTCTGGGTGGTGGGGAGGCTGAGAGCAGGTCCCTCAGGAACCTGACTTTCTCTGAGCTCATCCTGTCTCAAGCACCCCACCCTCAGGGACCCCTCCCCAGGGGTGCTACAGCAAGGGTGGAGTGGGACCCAGGGACATGCAGTTTGAGTCTGAGGTTTCAGGGAGCCCCCCATGCCTGATGCTGACTGGAAGCCAAGGACACCCTGCTGAGGCTCTGTCCTCCAGCAATGAAGGCTGGTTCACAGGTCCCAAGCTCAGCCTGTCCTGTGCTGTCTCCACTGCACAGACCCTGACCTGCCCCTCCCTTAGCCACCAAAGGAAGGAGCCAGGCTGCTTCGTGAGCAGCGGGGCTGAGAACCTCAGTGTTCCTGACCCTAAAGGCTTGAGGTGGGGACGTGGCCGCAGGCTGCTGAGGCGGCCGAGCCCTGTCCTCAGGCTGCCAGGACAGAGCTGTCAGGGGCTGTTAGAGACAGGATTGATCGGGGCAGGCAGCACCAGCTCTGGTGGCAGCACTGGGACAGAAAAGGAAGACTGTGTTCAGGCTGATTGGCTGTGACAGGGCTGAGCCCGCACAGCAAGGCCACCTAGAGTGAAGACGCTGAGGGCGGCTTCCTCCTGGGGCAGAGACCTGCTGTGGGCCAAGCTCTGAGGGCCTTGGATGCGTCTCTGCCTGGGCCCTGCCTAGGAGGAGACACAGCCAGCCCTGCCCAGGGGAGGCCCAGCCAGGTCCTGCCCAGCCCAGCCCCCGCCCTCTCCTCTCTGGCTGCTGGCCCCGCTCGCTCCCCTCTCTGTCCCTTGCCTTATCCCAGGCTCTTGGCAGCAGTTCCCCTGCCCCCAGACAGCACTCCTCCTCTCCTCCGTTCTTCACTCTGTCAGGTCCCTCACTGCATTAAGGGGCTAGGTCCCTCACCGCCTAGCCCATCAGCAGCTCCCAAGCACCCCTCTGGTGTTCAGCCTGTGTGTACATGTAGGCCACCTTCCCCACAGCCCTCCCTGTGGCACCCTTAGGAGCCCAGGACACAGGGCCCCCTGGGGCTGCCTGTCTGGGACCCACCAGAGGACCTTGCTGCCCAGCACAAACCTCCAGCTCTTCCCCTGGGGCCCACCTCCCGGGTCCCACCAACACCTACCTATTTGAGGTGAGCATCATTTCAACTCTTGACCTTGTGTTAAACACAATGAAGGACATGCGCAGGTTGGGGCTGGGGAGAAGCATGGCTGTGAGAAGCCAGGGAACTTGACGCCAGGACACATCCCCAGGGGAAGCACGGACCCTGCTGCTCACAGCTCTGTGCCCAGGGTCATTTCAGATACGGGCAAAGAGCCTCAGTAGGCAATGCTGCAGTCCCCTGTGGGGACCCAGGGACCCAGGGAGAGTCAGGGTGACCTCATGACCAAGCCTCTGGGCCAGCACCCCAACACACACTTATACTCACTCAATCACACACTGATCTACACATTCTAAAACACAATAATGCAAATTCACACACACTCAACACTCACACACAGATACAGTACACACATATGTACAACACTCAAAGTCATACTTTCACGCTACCACTCACACTCACATGCACATAGACTGATACATTCACAGCACACATACAGTCACACATACCGTCATACATGTACATAGTCACACATATCGTCATGCACACATACAGTTGTACATAGGCACACTCATATCAAGGCTATAACCACATACACACACACACACACACACACACACACTAAAGGAGACAGAGCCTCCTCATTCCTCATGGGGCCTCCCTCCCACCTGGCCTGTCTTCTACAGTCACCTTCTTTCTATCCTAACCCCATCCCTCTTTCCCTCCATTTCCTCCTCCCTCCTTCCAGCTCAGGAAATCCCACTCCCTCACAATGCCTCCCCTTCCTGCCACTGACCAACTGCCCTTGGCCCAGGACCTCTGACCCTCGGCAAAGTGGCTGCAGCCTTCTTGGCTGAGCTGACCACTGCTCCTGCTCTTCTTCCTGGCTCTGTTCACCTACAGTTGACAGGTTTTTTCCTGGAGCACTATATCACTCCCCTGCCTGTGAATCTTCCATGGCTCCTTGTGACACAGAGGAAGAATTCAAGGCCCTCCTTGGCCTGGAACAATAAATCCTTGTGACATTGGCCCCAAGCAACTTGTGAGGATTTGTCTCCAGCCCTCCCCTGAGTTACCCACACTCCTCAGCCTAAACAGACCACCCACTAGAGGGCACCCTGAGGGTTACTGTGACCCTGACTTTTCTCCAGCCTTCAAGGTCAAGTTTACTTCCCATCTCCTCTGGGAAGCTGCCCAGGACCACTTCCCTCTAGGAATCCTTGTTTTCCCCTCTAACCTTCCTGGCACACTCTCTGTCCCTTTCCTTTGGCCCTGAGCACCCTGTGTCCAGGTGTCAGCTACTGAGTTGCTCTCCTGACTTCCTTCCCAACCTGGGGGTCTGGAGGGCAGACGGTGTCCCTGCAGGTGCCCAGGTTCCCAGGCAGGGCAGGCACACAGCTGAGACCCAGAGGACCAGTGCACCCTGTCCCCTTTCCTGCCTGGTCATGCTGGGCTCTGTGCCCCCACCCAAGGGACCCCACCAAGTCTAATGGATGTTCAAGCAGCCTGCATCACAGAGAAGCATACTTTACATATTTCTCCGCCAAATCTTCCAAACATGAGGACAAGGTAGCCCAGGTCAACATGGGTTGGGATCTGCAATGAAGATACAGGAGTTAAGGGATGAGGTGCCCTTTCAAGGAACACCTGGCCTCTGTCTTTTCCCCTTCTCTTCAGGATCCTTAACACTGGCTCCCACCCCAATGCCTCTGACCACAGTAGGGGATCCTGGAGGTGACTGTCCTCAGGGCCACCAGTGGGAAGAGGCTGGCCAACCAGGCCATCTGCTGGGATTGAGGGGCCTCCCAGCACAAGGGACTCTTGGTGGCCGACCAGTGCAGCTGGTCACACTAGGTGATGGCTGTGACACCAACTGGAAGAAGGGGACATGCTGGAAGAAGTCTCTGGTCACCTCTGACTTGTGGGTTCTCTGCCATCACTTGCCCATGATGTGACCTTCCCAGGTCCCTGTGGGTAGTGACCTTGGCACCATGGCCATTGGAAGCCTTTTAGAGCCATCACCAGGTCCAGAGGTGACCAGATGTGGCCTGTGGCTTCCCTGCTGGACTCCTGGGTTCCAGATGTCAGACCTGCCCTTGGAACGGGAACCTTTTGTAGACTGTATCTGCCTTGCATATCTCCTCATCACACCCCAGATTCCTCTTCCTTTCCACATTCCCTAGCAGCATGGAGGCTGGGGGACATGTTCCCATGGGAACCTGGGCCTCAGCATGGGGGACCAGCACCCCAGACTGTGCGACATTGGTTTTGTCACCAGCCTGTAGTCCAGCCCCTGCAGGCCCAAGAGGCCTTTTCTAGCAGACACTGCCAGGGAAAGGGAACAGGCTGGCCACTGCTGCCCTGGTGCCCACACTGTGGACCAGCAGGGATGGCTGCAGGCTCTTCCCATCCCCACTCCAGCATCCTGCTCCATTGTGTCCCACTCTGTCCCCAGATGGAGAGTGAGGAGCAGGAGGAGCCTGGGGCCTCGTGACTCCTGTCCAGTGGGAACCAGTCACATCTGCCCTATGTCCCTGGCAAAGGTCTCTGGGTCCCCACAGCTCTTCCGGTCAAGCATCAGGGGGCAGAAGAGAACTGCGCCTGGTGCGGAGGGACGTGTGATACTCGGGGCTCCATGGTGAGTGGGTGAGAGGCACCCACCAGGAGGCCACCTTCTCCCCTCCAGAGATGATCATGCCCACAAGTGGGACCCCCGAAGGTCACACAAATGTGTGCTGACTGTCACACTCCAAGAGCCACCTCCTCCTGTTCCATCTACTCTGCTAGGCTGGGTCTAAATCAGTGTAGAAACCAGGAGGAAATGAAGAACTAAATCATCCTAACAATCTCCTGGTAACAGACAGGGAGCACATGTGTCCCAGGCACGTAGAGGTCATTTTCCCTCCAGATCCACCCCGTGATGTCTGCTTAGTCCCAGTTCATGATTGAGGAAAATGAGCTCTTTTCAGGCTATTTGTCACAATGTCCATACCCGGGATAAATCTATAGCCAGGTCTTTCTTCATACCCCATGCACTGTCCACTGTATTTGGCATATGTGAGTGACACTGCTGTCTGACAGTTGCTGTGTAAGCAAACACCAGACCCTAAGACTTTTCCAGGATGCAGGCTTTACCCTCAGCAACTCCAAGATTAAGAAGCAAGTCACCTCATTTCCCTAATCCTCACACTCTTTGCTTTCCCTCTCATCACTCTTCACCTGCTTATGGCACCTGCTCCTGGGGAGTCCTAGGAGTGATGATTTTGAAAGAGGGTTTGGATTGTAGGACACAGGAGAAAGCAAGTGCTCGTGGGCAGAGGAAAGGACACAGGCACAGTCAGGTGCCCAGGAAGTAGGTGCCTTGGGGAGGGCCCACCTCCTCATAGGCTTCCACTTCTGATAAAATCTGATTGAAACATCATTGTGACAGCACCAGGTTGAGAAGATGAAAGGATGTGAGATCAAATCGTATAGGGGAGTAGAAGCTGAGAAAATTTCACCATAAAAACAAGTTGATGAACAATGGGTAAATCTCAAAGCAGCAGAAGACAGTTGTTACAAACACGTTATCACAAACATCTGTACATTGTCAAAGAAAACTAGAGATTTGCATGGAGCTATGTTTGGCTATTGGGTTCAGACACAGAGAGTGGTTGGGAAGGAGCTCTCAGTTTTTTGTGAGTTTCTTTCTACTATTTGGCATTTAAATTTTTCTTCAAACCATTCCTTGACAAATGGGAAAAATGGAATTCTAGGTAAAAGTTAGTATCATGGAGGGATGTTAGAATAAACAGCCAAGTATGCTTTGGGCCCTTGTTCTCCTACAGAAACTTACAAAACAAGTGAAATGCTTGTGTGCTCATCTTGCAGGAGCTCTGCAAAATGCCCATCAGTGCTTTATGGAAATGGAGCAAACGTGCCACGGTGAAAAAGCCCCCTTCTAAAGGGTGGAAAAGTGTGAGGTGTTCTGTGGAACCCTTCCCTTACCCGCTTCCCAGCATGGTCCAGGCCAAGTGGCTCTCCACAACCACAGGGGGACACACATGCTTTACTTGTGAGCTTTCGTTTTCACCTGCCTAGGGGACATCTGAAGGATTTGCTGCTGATTCTGTTTCACAGAAGTCAGAACATGAGTGAGGAAACTGGACAATTCCATAGACACCTGGAGTAGCCTATTTTCTGTGGGGACCTACACTAGGTCATCAAAGGCAAGGGGAGGGAGACTGGGAGTTAGGATGCTCACAGCCAGCAATGTGTCCAGAGTTTTGAGGTTCACACTTGTACAGGAGCAAGGATTGTGTTTAGAGAAATCCAAACATAGGCTTTTGACTCAGGTTGATCTTTAGATGCAGAACAACCTCAGCTAAGTTCCAAAGCTGTACCTCAGCACAAACCAACTGTAAAGACAGGCTGGTGGATGTTTTCTCTGCCTAATTTTTATGGTGTTTGTACTTCTGTTTGAGCTTCCAGAATTCAGCGAAATCTGTCACGATATTACCTGAATAGGAGCTGAAGGGCCACCAACTCAGTAATCAGATATAGCTAGGAAGTCTTTGCAAAAATAGTTTGGAAAAGTCTCAAAATACATGAATGAATACAGACATCTACCCGCCCCCCCGCCAAAGCATGCTGGGATTTGATTTCTAAAGTTACAATATAATAATGTTCAAACACCTAATTGTCAAAAAAAGAATAAATAAAAACTCCACAAGGCATACAAGGTAATAGGAATGCACACCTCACTCAAAGGAACTATATTAATCAACAAAAACCACTCCAAAGGATGTCAAATCTTTAGATTTACTACATATTGATTCAAAACAACTGTCTTAATTATGCTTAAAGACTGAAGGAAAACAAAGACAAAAAAATTAAAGGAAGTCAGGATAACAACAAAGAGTGAGAACATTAAGAAGGAACCAAACAGAAATGCTGGTGATGAAGTGCCTCATAGATGGATGATATAATTTTTTTCAGTATAAATATTCATTTATTTTGTGGAGCTGTTCAGCTCTAAATCTGAACAGTTGAACAGCAGAAGAAAGAATAAGCCAATTGAATTATAGTACAGTATAATTTAAAGCACGTATTTCAAGGAAATGAAAATGAAAGAGAGAAGAGTCATGCGGAAGACGCCGAATCAGCCCGCTGCAGACAGGCAGGTCTGTGCACACCCTACCGAGGTCCTGAGTCACGCGGAAGACACCGGATCACCCCACTGCAGACAGGCAGCCACCTGATTCCACATTACCAAGGCGCAGAGGACACCAGACCACCAGACCAAGGTACTGAGTCCCACTGTTCCCGGCCCAGAGGTAGGGGCTTCTGAGCCGTTGTCCCAAAGGGGAAGGAAGTGGAAGGGCTAAGGGAAAGGATAGAAGGGAATGGGATTAATATGAGAAAATGGAAAAATAGGAACAAAATCTTTGTAAATAGGGAGGGCTGGAGGGGTTGAAGGGAGGGCTGGGCAAAGGTGAAAAACAAGAACCAAGAGAGACTATGTAAAGGTGCAAATTTCCAATGATGAATGTCATTATATTGTATACCTAAAATGTACCGATTATTAGAATGAATAATCGATAATGTAAAATAGGAAGAAAAGGTCCAAAGGGGTAGGGGTAGTGGGAGGCACAGGGGAAAGGAAAGAAGGGAAAGGAAAAACTGATGAGAAATGGAAAAAATGGAAATAAAGTCTTTGTAAATAGGGAAGGGTGGAGGGCTAGGAATGGGGAAAAAATAAGAACCAAGATGCATTATATAAAGGTACAATTCCCAATGAGAAATGTAATTGTGTTGGATACCTACAATGTACCAATAAAAGAATTTAATACAAAAAAAAAAAGAAAGAGAGAAGAAAAGTGATGGATATTTAAGGGATCTGTGGGGTACCACCAGGCAGACCACTATAGACAATGTAAGAGTCTCAGAAATAGAGAGAAAGGAGTAGAGACATTTCTTGAAGAAATACTGGCCAAACACATCCCAAATTTCACGAATGATACTCATCTGCAAATCCAATCCATCCACGTAGGATAACGCGAAGAAGCCTACACCAAGACACGTCATAATGAAATAGTTGAAAGGTAGAGACAAGGAGGAAGTCTGCAAACCAAGAGAGTAGACCTGGTGGATGTGAGCCGTCCTCATGGAAACCTTGGTGCCCAGGACACAGTACCATTGCCTTCCATATCTCCAGCTTTTCCATCTACCCATTCACCTAAAGATGGACTGAAAATATTTTTAAAATTGCATGGGCCCTGTACATGTATAGACATTTTTCTTATCGTCATTCCCTAAATACAGTGAACAACTATTTCCACAGACCCTTGTAGACAGCAGAGGATAGGGGAGGGGATGCAGGAAAGATCCGAACTGCAGCCTCTCAATCCAGCCCTTTCTTTGCTTTTCAGGAGACAGTCAGAGGCAGATTTGCCCGCTTCCCATCTAAACTCTGCTGACACCCCTTCAGGGCAGAGGCACGCAGGCTTCTCTGTTTCCAGAGTACAGCGACCCTGGTTTGTGTGTTCCAGCAGCTACCACAGTCCTGATGCCCGGGGAGGGCTGCAGCCCCTGTCCCCTGCAGCAAGGTGACACTGCCCAGAGCTGGGGTCAGGAGGATGGACATCAGCTCCTCTGCTCCCCCCTCACTCTCCCTCCTTCCTCTGCCAGCTCCAGCCTGTGGGTGCCACCTCTGCTCTGCACACACCTGTCCCAGGCTCCCTCCTGCCTTCCCCAGGCCGCCTAGGACCCTTCCTCTTTGTACTGCCACCCAGTCTCATCCTTCCCCTTCCAACTGATCCTCCCCAAGGCTGCCAGTCTTTTAGGAATCACAGATGTGACCCATCCCTCCTCTGACAGAAGCCTTTGTCTCAGGGACCCCTATTTGGCTTCCCCCTCTTGCCCGACCCTCTCCTCATACTCTGGTCCTGCTTGGACTCCCAGGTTGGAATCATAGGGCATTGCACCGATGGCTCCCGTAATGGCTCTCAGAGATCACCTGGACAGAATTCTGGCACACAGGGGACTCACTTATTTTCTTTAACTCACTCCAAAGAGAAGCTGACCAATAAAGGCTTGGATGTTCAGCTGGATGCAAAAGACTACCACCTTGCTGGGTCCTTAGTCCCCCTCCAGGAATCAGGAAGCCACAGAGGCTGGATTCTCCTCTCTTACAGCACACTGGCCCTGCTTCTCTTCTGGCAAAGGCTCATAACCCCTCATACCACATCCTCCTACAGTGACCTAGGGGACAGACAGCTGGGCCCACCCAGGCCGAGGTAAGAAGAGCACTCACGAGTCAAGGAGGTAGTAGACATCAAAAGCGCCATCACAGTACTGCAGAACGTCCTCATCTTGGTTCCCACTCTGCCTGGCCTGTGGGTCTCCGTAGCTGCAGAAATGGGTAGAGTTCGGGTAATAGGAGTGGGAAGCTCTCCAGCCTGAGCCAGGGTCCTGGAAGCTCTGGGCTCTGGAAAGCCACATAGGTAGCAGCAGGAGGAGCAGGAGGAAGAGCACAGAGCAGGGCACACAGGGGCTGTGCCTCCCCATTTTGCTGCCCGTCTCTGTGACCTCCTTGCTCATGGGACCCTGTCCAGAGCCCAGGGAGGCCGAACACCAGCCACCTCGGGCCTCCTGTGTGGCCACCTCCTCTGTGCCCAGGGACCAAGGCCCCTGGAGCCCTGTCACCAATGCGCAGTGGGCCCACACCAGTTCCCTCTGAGAGCACAGTGACTGAGGACACTGCTTCCCTCAGTGTCCAGCCACGGACTGTCCCCAAGGCCCTCCCCCCACCCCAGGGCAGAATACCCTGTGGTTATGATGGATGGAATGGTTGGCATGGTGACTTTGTGACCCGCAGCTCTGCCCAGGGACCTGCTTGTTGACAGCATCAGGATCATGGTCAGCATCATGACCACATGCAGGTCCTTGGGCGGAGCTGTAGCTCACAAAGTCACCATGTCAACCATTCTGTCCATCATAATCCCAGTGTTTTGCCTAGAGGAGGAGGCAAGGGCCTTGGGCACAGCTGGCAGCAGGACACCTGGGGCAGCAGGATTCCCAGTCTCTGTGCTCCGAGAGGGAACTTGTGTGGGCACATTGGGCATTGGTGACAGGGCTCCAGGGGCCAGCCAAGGCCCCTGGGCACAGGGGAGGTTGTCAACCAGGAGGCCCTGGGGCAGGGTTCATAAGCAAAGCGGTCACAGAGACAGCCAAGAAAATGGGGAGTCATGGCCCTAGTTCTGTGCTCTTCCTCCTGCTTCTGCTGCTGCTCCTTTCAGCCCTGTTTAGCACAGGGAGCCCCCAGATGTAGTTGCCAGCTCGAGAAATGTCCAGCGACTCGGCCTGGGCTCCGGAAGTTTCCAACCCCAGGTCTCAGTGCACAGCTGGCATAAGAGGAATGCAGATCAGCCGCCATGCCCAGGCGTCTCCGACATCTACTTCATCCTGAACAAGTGAGTGGCCCTCAGATCCTGCCTCCACCCAACTCCAGGAAGAAGCAGTCCCAGTCACTGCAGGCAGGATGGGGCCTCAGGGAAACCCCGTGTCTGTAAGAGGACTGGCAGGGCCTCCAGTGCTCAGCCCCCAGCACAGGCCTCAGTGACTTCCTTTTCTCCTCAAGTGGGGGTGTCACCACAGGGGTGGGCTCTGGGTGGCTCTGGCCCTGCAGCAACATGGCCCAGCCCTGGGTTCTGCAGGGCTCTCAGTCACTGGGCCCCAGGAGCCACCTCCCAGCCCTGGGAGAAGCCCCAGCAGGGATATTTTGCTCATACAAGAAATGAAACATACTCATGCCAAAGGCTGTTTCGGATACCGTTTCCCACTGCACACTCACAGCTAATTCAGTGCCATTAGTACGCGATACATTTAAGTATACAGTCCTGTTGGCTTCTTCTGTGTTAATAGAGGTGGCCCTAAAAAGAGAAAAAAATGGATTGTGGAAAGCAGAAAAAGGAATAATTTATACATTTTAAAATATGTACCACATTGCCAGCACATACTTGATACGTTACTACATTTATGCAACTCAAGTAACATCCACAAATTTTATATACCAGGGAGACTAGATTCTAGAACTAAAAAAATCATTCAATTATGGAGTTTTTCCAAAAAGCCCAATGCAGTACCCTTATACTATAATCCTAAGAAAATATTAAGAATCAGTAACTTCACATTATACATTCTAAAAAAAAAAACCCTATTTCTAAATTTCTTCACATGGAAATCAAAAACTTCTAACTAGGGGAAAATGAGTCAGGAAATTCTTTTTCTTTCTCTTTTTTTTTTGGTACCAGGGATCGAACTCGGGTCCTTGCATTTGCAAGGCAGGCGCCAGAACCACTAAGCTAAATTCCCAGTCCTGAGTCAGGAAATTCTTTGTATTTTAATAAACATTTATCACTTAAAGTATTTTTAAGACATAAAATATAAACATTTGTAGCTCCCAGAGGAAACTTTAGAACTACAGCCATGTTAATATATGTTTGAAGAGTCATTCATTTGGTCTGAGCAATTAAGTACATGCCATATATATTGATTTTATTATTTTTCAAAACACAAAATAGGCCGGGGATTTATTTATTTATTTATTTATTGGTACCTGGGATCGAACTCAGGTCCTTGTGCTTGCGCAGCAGGCAGCAAAACCACTGAGCTAAATCCCTGGCCTAGGCCGGGGATTTGATCCCGAGTTTGATCCCTGGTACAAAAAACAAAAGAAAACAAAACACACACACACACACAAAATAATGCAGGCCTTTACTTGAAAACCTGAGAACAGAAAAATTCTAATAACATCACCACATCAGACACGTTTAGCCTTTGGATGTTCCCTATTACGGGAGAGAATGCACAACCTCTCGGAATCTATCTTCCAGAGGTCATTCTAAAAGGCCCTTTCTCAAATAATCAAACATTTTTTATGTCAAAAAACATTCCCTACTTAGTTTTTGAAGTGATAATCTCCTTATAAATTATACCTATTGTCAACGGCAGAGATACTGAATAGCCCCAGAGGGGCCTGGTTTTGCAAAACCGTTATCAAGGTTTCAACGCGTGACCCCAGTCTGGCACCTCCAGTTGGGTTAAACAAGGTGCAAACAAAATGCTCAGCCATTTCTGGTTCCGTGTCTAATATGGCAGATATGTGTAGGGCCTGAAAACAAAATCAAAAGATACAGTTACTAGAATACAGTTTGCAACACACACACACACACACACACACAGAACTTTATTACACATTCTGACAAGAAAATAATATGTTTTGAGAAATACCACCTTTTTTCTTTATAATAATGATCCCCGTAATGTGATAGCTAGAACTGTTTCAAGGTACTAGTATGTGGATTTTCAAAACAGGCATATATTGAAAGAAAGTATCTAAAACATAAATATTTTAAGCATTTTAAAATAACACTCATTAAAAGATTAAATTCACATCTTCATTTTTGCTAACTTCTTATGCTGCCCTGACTTTATAACTTTATTGATCCCATTGTAAACTAGGAGTCACTGCTCAAGTGTAGTGAGGGATCAGGCACCAATCAGAAACAATCTGAATCTCTACCAGCAGGAGACTGGATCAACAAAGTGGGATCTCTTTACTGGAACACTACTCCGTAACACAAGAGGAAGAAATTACTGCTTTGTGCAATCATGCAGATTTCAACAATTATGTTGAGTGAAAGGAGTCAAACACAAAAGAGTAGATACCCCATGAGTCGATTGACACAGCCCAAGAACCAGCAAAATGAGTCTGTAATTATAAACATTAGAAAGCAATTTCTTCTGGAAGAGGGAAAGGGCAAAGGGAACGCTTCTGGGTGAGAGACTTGTTAAGTATCTTAATCTGAGTGGTTACACGTGTGCATATGTCTTTTAAGTCATTCATGCACACATTTAAGAGTTGTATATTATATTTCATGATTAAAAATGTGGGGAAAAAAGCAGTTATGTGCATTAAAATTTATTCCAATTTGCCCTAACATTTAATTTGCCTAATGAACAGAAAGGGCTTTTCTTCACCCTATGAAAAAGTAACAGGAAAAAAACAATACAAATAATTTAAAATTTAAAAATGAAAAAATGTGAACACAGCAAAAGAAGGGCAAAATCATAATAAACTTCAAATCTGAATTTTTATATCATTTCAGGATTTAAGTGTCTCTGAACAATTAAAGGTTTACATTTCCAAGAACATAACAACAGCCCAGCATAAAAGTATGCTGAAGTTTACACAAAATTATCATGAGGAAAATTATTTAACGGGATGAACTATTTTAGATGAAAGAATTATGTATATTAGTTTGGAGTTATATTTTATATAGCCAGCTAGAGAAAAATGTCTAAAGGTAGTATAACTATCTTAAAATTAAACTGTTTTTAAAAATAAAGTTTAGTAACAAGTATAGAAAATAAAAAATATAAAAAAATTTAGAGGGTAAACTTCCATGAGATCACAGTCATAATTCAACTCAAACTCAGCATTTTTCCTCTAATATACTATTCCTACGCCCAAACAAGCAATCTAAGATAAGCAGTTACATTTAAACTGTGGCAAAAAGAAGTGTCTGAGTGAGGCTGGGATTTTTTTTTTTTTAGTTTATGCTTAATACACAATATAAAGAGAATTTTGCCATTGACATGGGCTTGAAATTCAAACTAGCTCTATGTCGTTTTATTATTTCTCCCTCCCTTGCTCCATGAAGAGCGACTTCTCCAGCTGCACCTCATTGGGACCACACACTCCTCTCCGGGTCTGTAGGAAATCCTCAGTTGGGAATGCTTCCTTTCCCTTTGAGGATAGGTAGGGTGCACCTTTAGAGAAGCCCTCTGCAACATTAAAGATAAAAGAGCCACACCGCACCTTGAATCGAACTCCTTCCTCTAAAACAATGTAGCCTCGGGAAGGGGTCAGGTCCTGGGACTCCGCAGAGGAGTTGGCCTCGGTCACCGGGAACTGCACGGTCACGGTCCCGAACAGCCCCTGCGCGGGCTCCCAGACCACGGACAGCACTGCCTCGCTCTGCTGCGTGGAGAGGGAGACCGAGGCGGCCACTGGCTCTCTCAGGAAGAGGCGCTCGCTGTTGTTGAAGGACAGGACTCCGGGGCCATCGTCGTTAGCGAGTACAGTGACCAGGTCTGCGAGGGCGAGGAGCGGAGATGAGCGGAAACAGCGAGCTCTGAATGCCAGAGGAACGTGGTTGTGTCATTGGAAATGAGGCCTATTCGTTACCTAAAGCCATTATTTTACGTAAGTTTTTCTCTTTAAAAAGAGGAAAATTGGGGGCTCAGTGGTTCTGCTGCCTGCCTCGCAAGCGCAAGGACCCGAGTTGGATCCCCGGTGCCAATGAAACAAAACAAAACAAAACAAAACAAAAGAGCAAAATTGTCTAAAGCATTTAATAAAATTCCATATTCCCTCGTGATATAAAAACAGTCTGTAATCTTGGAAGAGAAGGCATGTTTGTCAAGCTAGTGGAATGGCATCTCCCAGGAGTCACTAGCAATACCCCATTTAATGCTCAAAGAGCAAAACCATTGCCGTTAGAAACAGAAACAACACACGCAGCGGCATCTCTCCTCCCTGCTCAGGCAGCAGAGTCCTAGGGCTATCGCCCAGGAAACTGGCACAAAGAACGGAAAGGAAGGGCCAAACTGTCACTATTTTCTAAATGAAATGTTTGTCTACTAAGAAAATGTACAAGAAAAAAATTATTATGAGTCAAAAACAGAGGCTTAGAAATCCCCAAATATCAAGAGCTTTCTATTTTTACAATCATTAATAAAAATATTAGTAACTGCAACAACCAATACTATCAACAACTTACTAACTTTCTCATCCATATATTTAATTTTCACAGTAACTCTACAAGGTAGATTGTATGATTATTCCCATCTCACAGAACCTATAGCTAAAGCTGTCTGAGGTTCAAAAGCTAGGAAGCGGCAGAGCCAGTGTGCAAGGCCAGGATTGCACACGTAGAGGAAAACACAGGTACAGACTCACTACATATCTGCGCACTGGCTATGAGGGTCTAAACAGGAAGAGAAGGGGCCTCGTTCGTGCAGGAACACACCCGGATGGCATCACGAAAACGCTAAGAGCCACAGGAGAAAACCCCAGCACTGCAATGTGCAGCTGTGGCGGATGCTGGTGCACACTCCAATGTCCCTGTCCCGACCCCTTCTCGGGCACACGCAGCAGTCCCTACCTGCCCAGTGCTCGCTCTCTGCACCCGAGGACAACGCTGACCTGTGAGAGTGAGGCCAGCCCTGCTGCAGATGCTGGGCCCCGAACTCCCAAGAGTGGCCCTCAGACTCCGAGGGGCAGGAGGCAGCGGCCTCCTCCTTGGTAAGGGGATGCCCGAGCTTCGTCCAGCTGTGTCACAGGACATCGGCAGGACCGAGAGCTGCCGGGCTCTACCTCATCTTTCATCAGCTTTGGATCGATGCAAAAGAACTTCACACTGAAACCCAATGCCTAATGGTGTTTCATTCTCTCCATGATGGCAGGGCACTGCTTTATACCATTTAGGACAAAAATAAGGTTGTATCCTTGTCTCACACGCTACTAATGAATAAATTCTTTCCATGTTAAATAGTAAATGTAAAGGAAAACTACGATAAAGTATATTTTTCATAACTATTGTATTTTCTAATATTATAATGTAAAATATTTTAGAGTGGATGGAAAGAAATAAGTAGCATTTAACAAATTATTAGAAAATATTTGATACTTTACGTTTTAAAAAAAACCCTTTTAATAAAAGGCTTCATAATAAACTTAAAAGACGTATGCCAGTGCAGGAGAAATATCTGTGATATATGTATGCAGTGAAAGACTGAATTTAGATACTAACAATTTTCCTATAAACCAATACAAACACAAGCCACGGGAAAGTCCACAAAGATCCTAAAAACCAGGGTCACACAAAGGAAAAAGAACAGAGCCAAACCCACTAATGAAAGGAAAATGAAGAAAAATGCATAAAAATGTACAATATGACCACGTATCTTTCATTTGTTGGAATCAGTATAAATATTTTAAGACAAAAGCAGTTGCTAGTGAGGACATGGGGCAATAGCCCCAGTGCCCAGGACCGCGGACACGACAGAGGCGGTGACCCTGTCCCTCACTCAGCACCCACTGCACTTGACCCGGAGTCCTGACTGTCCCCGCTTACAAAGACGCAGGCACAGGCGCATTTAGTAAAGCTTTTGGAAATGACCAAAAGGTCCATTAATCAGGCATGGTTTAAGACATATCTACTTTCAAAGCAGGGCCGGGGATTTAGCTCAGTGGTTCCGGTGCCTGCCTCGCAAGCGCAAGGTCCCGAGTTTGATCCCTGGTACAAAAAAAAAAACCAAAACACCACACAAAGCAATTATTGTTTCCATAAAAGTTTTAAAAATAGAAAATTACAAGCCTAATGTAAGCTCAACAGAGTGCAATGACCTCCCTCACTGTGGTGGGCAGTAACCTATATGATCCCAATCAGAATTATCTCTAGACTTCTTTAGGAATACTTGAATTTAAGTGTCCTCTCTTTCCTGTTATGTGGAACACAGAAAAAAGATGCTGAACACCATCTGTCTTGTAACAGTGAGTAATCTTGGCTTTGGGATGAAGCTATTTCCAAAAGGGCCAGGAGATGAGAGAAGACCTCGGAGTCTGGAAGGATTAAGTCCTGGTCCTACCTCATCTAAGGCCATATATCTCTGAACGCTGATTAAATCCATTTGAATTGAATTTTGAATTGCTCACACATAGACAATTCTTAACCAGCACATGGTGTCCCTTCCCAAAATCCTGTACCTGTAACTCTCTATGTTCTACAAGAAAATCATTTCATCTCAAACATATGCTCTCTGAACATGAAACAACAGCCACACCCTTGAAAACAGGTTTCTGCAGTTAGAAATAATCAATTTATTTTATCAATACACCAATAAATAGAATACAGTAAAAAAGGTAAAGATCAATCTTTGGTTACTCAAAATTCTTTCATATTTTTCAAATATAAAAATCAAACTTCTTTCCACAGAAAGGGCATTAATGCTAGGAATTCAAAGGTTAATTAACTTAAAATCCCCAAGAAGCGAGTTTTTAAGAGCCCTTCTAACCCGATGTTCTGTATGTTCACACGGGTTCCTCCTTTATTCTTCCTTTACCTTCTCTAAGTAGCACCTAATAAGCAGTGAAATAGGATAGGGTAGGTTTTAGTAACAATGTCACCCCATTCCAAATGAAGAATTAGGGCTGCAGTGGTCCCAGAGATCAATACCCCACCCACCGCTCTACGCAGAATACTGTGGTGTCAGGGGAGACTGAGAGAAACACCTTTGTCTCTCCTGCAGCTAAGGAGGAAACGAGAGCAGAACTGTATTCTGAAGGGGAGATGCCTGCAAATTAAATACAACTGTGATATTTGAGGAAATACTTTAATATTCCCTTTAGTATCAACCTACTTTTGTTTATTAGCATAAACACACACAGGATAAAGCACCATTTCACTGCCACACACACATTCTGAAATGCTTATTAAAACATCTTCTATTTTGAGTACAGAAATCTCTTGTCCCCGTACTGGGGAAGCCAGCATGATGGAGAGGGTTACAGATAAAGAGACCATTGATTACCTATTGTATTTTTCCCCAGCTCCACTCCAGGAGAAGGATTTGTTAATATGAGCTGAAAGTTTTCATCTCCTTCTGGAACATCATCGTCCAGAATCACAATGTCTTATACCTTTCTTCATCAGCAAAATGAAGAATCTGGCCAAAAAGGTAAAAGGAAACAGTTTTATATTTAAATATACCCTGAGGCTTTATAAAATGTTTGAAAAGAAATACAATATAGTTGTAAATGTAAAGAATAAGCTACTTTACATGAAATCCTTTTTAAAAGTTTTTGCATGATACCTTTTTAATTTAAATGGACAATATTTTATTTTAAAAATCAAAGATTAGAGAGGAAAAGAAAAAAGATTATGGAGGAAGAGACAAAGTAAAACCTACTGAAAACTACTAAGGGTGTTTCGTAAGTTCAAAGAAAAACAAGTTAAAATGTTCAAGAAGCATAAGAAAAACTGTGAGGTCATTTTATGATATAAATTCTTTAATACAAAATACTGTGTCCTCCAGTATCAAATACTGTGATAAAATAGTTCATGAATCTTTCGAATAGTACTAAAAATTCAAATTACATTATTTGCTAAAATAGTGCAATAAGTGAATCTACCCTATGGAAATATTTTTTCCCGACTTACTGTGGAACAGTTTATATAACAGCTCATTAAGGTTAATTTATTTATGCAAGACCTAAGTCATGATAATTCAGAAGAAAGAACAATGATAAAGTAATTCATAAAAGTCACCCCCGATCACCACTGGCACCTACCACTGGGGAGAAGATGTAATCCAGCCCCAGCTGGGCTTCCAAATTCTGGGCGTACATGAACAAGGACACCTGGCCCAGAGCCTCTCTTCTCCTCTCGGCAGCCAAGGTCACACTTCCATGCAATTCGCTTACTTCATATCTATCAAAGAACAAAGAGAATGCGCATCCTGTTTCTCCTACAAACTTCTCCATGGGAGATAGTAAGCCCAGGAAATGCCCTTCACACAGCCTGGTGCTTACCTGCTACGCTGCCACTCGATTACACCTTGGGCACCATCATTGGCATCAATAATAATTTGTGCAGTCAAGCCTTCTGCATCTGAAAAAACACAGACACATACTTTAAAATGAATATAAATTTATTAATATCAATCTTACTTAAAATTCCCTTTAAAAGCACGGTTTGATACAGAATTTAGACAGTCTCTTTGAGATTATATAATTCCTAATATACAGCTATTGTTGATGTGACTCAGAAGATGTTTCTAGAAAGCAAAGGCACAAACGCTTATAGTGTCCATAAAAGGACACTCTTGCTTGTAAGAGCCACTGAGATATAAAAATTCAACCAACTAAAAACAGCAAGAAATAATAAGCAGTGGAGCACATGGCTTTATTTCTATTATTTTAATTTTTTAAAAAATTGACACCTTTATAATATCACCACTTTGGGAGGGAGGGAAAATGGGCACCGTTGGAAGGAGAAGGGCAAGAAAAGAGGAAAGAGAAATGGGAAAAGGAAGGTGGGGGGTGATGCAGAAAGAACAGGTGTGAGACAGAACCAAGAGGGACAGGAATACAAACTAGACAGGAGGAAAGAAGGGAAAGGGAGAGTAAAAAGGGACAAATGACACAAACTTCTCTGAACCTTTTTATCCTGTATTCTGTGAATTAAGTGTAGTATGTTATTCATACAGTACCTATTACTCAATCTTGAAATAGTAACTCATCTTGTTGCTGGTGCATGTTAATTTTTTCAAAAAACTGTTTGTCCTTTATCTTAGTTCAGGGTACTCCCCACTCTGCCACCGTGGGGAAGAAGGAGGGAGAGTGTAATTTTCTCTAGACCAGTGCTGGCAAACCTTTCAGACCTTTCAGTGATAACACGAGCCGCAAGTGTCTGGAGAGAACAGAAAATCGGGACCTGCGCCCATCGAACAAGAGGCTAAAAAACAGAGATTCTAAAACCAGACCACGCTGTTAAGAGCATCGCTCTACCACTTCCTAGTGGCATGATTTGGAGCATATTGCTCCGATTCTCTCAGCCTCTGCTCCCATATCTATAAAATGGGAAGAAGATGCAAACCAACAGGAGCTCGGCAGAAGTCAGCAACTCCAGCTACACTCAGTGTGAGCATGGGAATTAGGAAGGCTGTCATTAGTTTCTTAGTGTGAACAATAATCATCTTGCAATAATCCTTGATGTAAACCATCTAGTCCTTGGAGCTTTCTAGTTTCTTTTACAAAAGAACCAAAACCAGCCAAATACTACTATCTAGGAAAACGATTATTTCAACGTTTGCAAAGTTGTCACTCTGAGAGATGGAAGGGAATGAGGAATGCTGTTCCTCAGGTCACTGCATTTGTCCAGCTTCTCTTCTAACCCATGTTGATCTTCCCCATGTCCAGCCCACCTTCTACCGGCGACCCTCAGTGCTGCTCACTATCGCCCCCTACTGGGCAATCGCACCTACAGACAATCCAAACTGCAAATAGGAGTTTGTGTCCGAAGAATACATTACTTTTAAAGAAATTTACGTAAATTTGTAACAAGGTCCAAGTTTCACCTTTCAGTCTGGAATGAATTAACTCAGTCTTTTCTAAAAGCATGAAAAGGAAAAGATCAAAGGTCAAAAAAGGACCAGGAAACACAACAAATAAAAGATCTGCTTAACTTAAAAGAAAATAACACCTCAGAGTTTGGAGATTTAATAAAATAGGTAATTAAATTTTAAAATAAAATGAAAGGAAAAGTCCTTCCAAACCACTAATACTATTTTGAGGATTAAATGAATTGTTATAAAATAGTTGGAAAATGTAAAGAGTATGACATAATAATATTTAATATCTTTGTAGTGTTGAATGTACAGAACTGTAATAATATGTTCTATTAAAATAAATATAAAAACCCATCATCTCTTCACACAGAGCTGAAATTAACAAACATCACAAGAGTCACTTCTGATTGAAAAATGAAGTTATGGGCCAGGGATTTAGCTCAGTGGTTCCGCTGCCTGCCTCCAAAGTGGAAGGACCTGAGTTTGATCCCCAGCACACACACACACACACACACACACACACACACAAAATGAAGTTATGTCATTTGAAGTGAATAAAAGAAACAAACAAAAAGTCCATCCTACCTAGTCTGGGAGGAAGTGAAGTTACAGGAGCCATGATGAGTTCGACAGAAGTTAGATTCACCAGGAAGTACTCTTTCAGCTCTGGTATGTCATCCTGAAAAATTAACCCCATTACATGCCTTAAGGATGTTCTCAAAAGGAATTAACTCCGTGAGCTGTTTTAAATTTTTTTCTTACATATACATTTGCATAAACAGTATACAGAAAATATTAAATTGTAAGCAAATAGAAGAAATTATTTAAATTAGAAAAACAAACATAAAAGTATTAAACTTATACTTGGTTAGAGGAAGTTGTTAGATTGAATAATATGAAACTATTTAAATTTAATAGTTTTAACCTAGATCCATATAATAGGTAAACCAATTATGGAAATATACAAACATAATTATTTTAAATATAACAATAAAATATTTCAACTGTCCATAATAGCCCATATTTAAAATGAAGAATACCATTGTACCACAAAAAAAATATATAGGCTTTGCAATCAAGGAGATCTAGTACCAAATTCTGTAATTTTAGTACCAAATTTACTCACATTTTAGGGCCTAAATTCTTTCATCTTTTTATTAGGGGAAAGAATGGCTACTTTGGCGTAGGGTTGTAATAATAAAGAAAAATAATGTATGTACAGTGACTGGCCTTTAGAACTACAGCTATCATTATTAATCACTAATCCACATAATAGTAATGAAATCAGGCAGATGCCTAGAACATAAGCATTAGCACAATCCATGTCAGGAGTGATACAAAAACTCAAAGTAGGGCTGAGGATTTAGCTCAGTGGTTTTGCCGCCTGCTGCGCAAGCACAAGGACCCGAGTTCGACCCCCAACACACACACAAAAAAATGTAGAAATGGAGCAGTAAAAACTCGTGTGTGTGTGTGCGTGTGCGCGTGCATGCATGTGTGTACATAAAAGATCAGCACACACACACACCAATATATGCTTTGCATTTTAATAAAGATTTATTTCAAGTGAAAACATAAAAAGTGAAAAATTAGTCTTTAGATTATCTCCTGTAATATATGGAAAAACATAAGTTAGAGAATCAGTGATATCAAAGGACTGTCTTCCACCTACTCCCATTGCCCCAGCCCATGCCACAGCTCCCTGCTTGCCATCTGCTATGCCTGAGATGGAGAATGGCCCCCAAGGGGCTTTTGGAAGATGACTGAACTATGGGGGTGACAGGGCTGACTTACTGTTAGGAAGGGGGTCCAGTCAAGAGAGCTGTGCCACTGAGTCACGATCTGGAAGAGCACATCCCCTCCCTGTCTCCTCCCTTCGAGCAACAGTTCCTGGCTGCCATGATGCGAGCAACTTTCCTCTGCCATGCCCCTCTGCCCTGCTATCCTGCCCTGGAGCCAGCCAGCCAGGGCCTGTAGCCATCGAGCAAAATAAACTTCTCCTTTCAGTTGTAGGTGTCAGGGATCATGTCCCGGAGACAAGGAAAGTGACTAAGACACGGCTTACTTTTATGTCAGGGCTACAGTGTTTTAATCTAGTGCTACTCAGGGAGCAGAAAAGTTGCAGAGAGCTAGGAGAAAGAAAAGTGGAACTGAAATCCAAGGTTCAAAAAGGTAAACTCTAGGTAAAAGAAAGTGCTAAATATTTTCTGGTTAAAAATTAATGTAACTAAGGAATAATCCATATAATTGTATTCGGTAACATACACGAGACATTTGAAAGATGACTGCCCTACAATTTTTTTCAAATCCTGTGTTACCGGCTACCTACTGACATTATCTTTTATTTTGTGGATTTAGAGTTTTCATGATGTTACATTAGGTTACAATGCCAGGGTAATCAACAAAATAAGAGTGACTGACTTTAGATGGTGCATGGTTTATGCTATTTATAATTAAGTAAAAGTAAAAGACTTTGAGAGAGTAAAACCCTTTAAAAATGAAACCCCTCCAAATACATACTGTAGTAACTAACATTTTTTTCAAATGTAATATTCATTTTCTCTTTCCCTTCACATCCATCCCTTACCCCTTCCATAGCACTATTTTTCTAAACCTCCTATAAATGTATTTAAGAAGCTGAAACAGTAATGTATTTAAGAATGTATTTAAATGTATTTAAGAAGTTGAAACACTAAGTCCAAAAACAGCACGAAATTTCCCATGAGAAATCATTTAAAATGCAATTTCAGTCCCCTGTGATTTCCTTAGGCTTGACTGTAATCATATTCTTTGCCCTCAGCCTCTAATGAGTTTCCTGCTATCTCTGTTTTAGCGGGTCTTCCACACAAAGATTCCGACCGCCCCAGATCTGCTGGTCCAGTGAGTCTTTTGGAGGAATCAAAGGGCTCCTCTGGAACCTCTCAGGCCAGTGCCATTGTAGAGGGAACTGCACTAAGGAAATTCTGTTTATCACGAGATGTTTCTGTAATCAAATATATAACACCAGGCCAGCCTATCTAATCAAGAATAGGAACTCCTGTGTGGTTTGAAAAAAAAGTCACGAAAAGAAATCAGCTGATTTAAAGGCACCAGCAGAGTGGAACCAATCAGACTTAAAGAACCCTATCGGAACTGAATTCACTAAATTTCTAGAGATTATGGTTATAAAATATACAAAGTTTATATTAAAGGAAAAATTACATACATACATATACACACATATACATGTACATGCGCTGGGCATGGATCAAACCCAGGGTTTCACAAATGCGAGGCAAGTGCTCAACTGCTGAGCCATATCCACAGAACAGAGCAACATTTTTTTAATACAGAGAAAACTGAAAGTTATACAATCTTGCCTCGCGTGAAATCTTATACCTTGAAATGGGAAGCCTCTTACTAAATGTGACTGCTGATGTCAGAACATTCCATCGATTCCTACTTCCCATGCGGTGACTTCAGGTTTAACACAGAAAATCATCATCAGAGCTTTACCTCAAGTATAGTAATGTTGATGGCTGCTGCCGTTTGTCCTTCTTCTAGAATCAGAAAGCCAACAACAGGGATGAAATCAACTTCTGGCTCAGCTAGGTGTCCTTCCATTTGATTCTTCAGACTCAATATTCCAGGCACCGTGGTGTATGTGACATTGATAGTCCCTAACTGAATTGGATGCAAAAAAGATTTTGGAATTATTTAAATTTTGAAAATTATGTTTCACTGTGAACCCTGCCTTTCTTGTAACACCTCCAGTACCTTTCATTATTGCCCCAAATTCATCCCTTCTCCTGTGCCCATGTCATGGCTCAGTGACACCCCAAAGGGGGTGAGGCCTGCTTCCCTGCCTGGACTTTGAGTGTGGGTGGCCCTGTGGTTTGCTTTGGCCAATAGTACAAAGTAAAAGTGAGGATGTGCTACTTCTAAGCCTAGACTTCCTAGGGCTTGCATGTTTTCATTTCCTTCTCCGGCCTCTACTTCAGAGAAAATTAAAAATATACAGAGAAAAATATACAAGGCCAGCCTCATAATGGATCCACAGCCGGTCCGCTACCATATGGTACGGATAATTCATGATTGTCCATTCCACAGCATTTCTGTGAAAATAAATAACTCCTTCAAATTTTTCAGAAGTGAAGCTATTATAAAGTACTGCTCTGAATTAATAAATATTAATTTTTCCTTCCTTTGCTTATTTTCATAATGGCTTTCACCCATACAAGTAGGATAGTAAAAATCCCTTTGCCCAGAAACCCAATTTATTCTAGCATAACACAAACCTAGAGATCCAAATTCTCAGTTGATGAAAAGCTGAATTGTCACATTAGCCTCCTGTAGTAAAACAAATCTTGATGAAAGAGCAAAATTTAAAACTCCATGCGGTTCACCACTGGCTTCAACCGTCAGGACAGCGGCATATCCTTGAGTGTCCAGCAGAGCAATTCCTGCTGGTGGAACCCCTAGAAATAGCAGGGACTCCATTAGGAAATCTAACCGTGATTTGGCACTAAGTTCTACATACTTAAAATAGAACCCTGGTCTCCAAAGCATATTAAAGGAACCAAAAAGGGTTTACTTTGTTCACATCCCTAACAGAAATCTTCAGGCTGACAATCTATATTGCATTTTTAAAAGTCATGATTTCTTTCACTTGATAGATTATTGCCCTTATTAGCTACATGGCTTATCAGAATTCTAGAAACTGAATAGAAACTGAAGAGAGTATCCAGATAATTTTCTGAAAATAACTAAATTTTGAATTGTCCATATACTGTATTATAATTGTCCAGAATCCAAACTGATTTGTTAGCATAAAATTATTTTCAGAAATTTCTACCTTCAAAAGTATATTTTAATTCCATAAATAACTAGGAAAAATTTTAGCACTTTTCTCTTAGTCCATAAAGATAAGCATTCCCATATTTTGCTAGTGCTTTTTGGACCTGTGCTCTCTTTGGCAGCACATATACTAAAATTTGATCTAATATTTCTATGGGACAGACAATATTTAAAGTTGTATTTTTAAGTTGGTATGTATCAATTGGTAAATACAGAGATAGCAACTATTTCTTCTTTGTTTTTTCTAAAAAGACAATAACAAAGACAACTCAAACTTGAATTCTGAACTACCTTGTGTCCTGACGTCATACAGAATGACTTGGTATACTTCTTTCTCTTCCGGAACGTTGTCATCCAATAGATGTACAAGTATCGTTGTGTTCACTGTTCCCTGTGTCAAACAGAAGGAAATCCATACCTGTGTTGCTACTGAACATAAATTACCTACTGCTTTTATCGCCCTTATAAACTGCATCCAAACATGTTTTCATTTAAACAAGAATTCTGTGGCTTAAAAAATTAATTAAATAAGAACCACCGGCTCATGAGAAGCCAGATTTAAAGCAAGTAGAGAGGAACTAATTGTGAAGATTTTGTTACCCAATTTTTTTTTTTTTTTTGGTACCGGGAATCAAACTCGGGACCTTGCACTTGTGAGGCAGGTGGCGGAACCACTGAGCTAAATCCCCGGCCCTAATTGTAAAGATTTTGAATGCTGAGCTAGCTAATCAATGAAAATCTTATCCAAATTACTACCAAGTAGGTATGAAGAAGAGAGAATGATGATAACTACAAGTGGTGTTGATTTTCTATTCCCTTTTCCTGAAAATACAATGGTTTCTTTTCTGGAAATTTGTCATGAAGCTTTTCTTTGTGGTATTACCTCATGAAAGAAGAGTTGTCCAGTAAGGTTAGAAAAATTGAGTTCACAATTTTGCCCAATAATGTTCCAGTCAACAGTAACATTTCCTCGACCAGGAGGTGTTCTTATCACATGGAACTGCAAAATTCCTCCTAAAATCAAAATGGATAAATGGATAAATGCTTATAGAAAATGAACTAAACATTTGAGCTCAACAAAACTCAAATCCCAAGCATGCAACTACTGTATTATGGCATTACTACTGTATTAGGCCATTCTGGCTTGAATTTTCTAGAACCATTATACATGCTTATTGTTGATTAACATAGGGATTTCATTTCTAAGTACTTCCCCATTTAGGAAAACTTCTGGAAATTCAGGGTATAAAAGTTATAAAAGCACATGCTAAAATGGGAAACACAAACTTGTATACACTCCAAAACATGCACCAGAACACGAATGTTCTGTAAGTTAAAGAAAACAATAAAGTCCTCCTGGTCAGAACTAGTAAGAGCACAAGTAAATATTCCTTCATTTCTCAAAAGGAAACAAATTCCTTACACTGGTATGCAATGTGATTTTACACAATGCATGCATAAAAATGCTTGCAAATACCTGAAAATCACATTTCTTTAGATTGTAACTTACATATACCATCGATGGTTTTGATTTATCAAAAGAAATCCAAAGGAAAGGTGTCAAATCTATACATCAATATCTGTAACTTCACCCAAGTTACAGTTACCCTTCTCAGATTACTGAGTACTTTAGGCATTTTCTATTCCTGGCTTTTATCCTCATGTAATATTTTAGAAAACTAAACAAATCATGAGAGCTATTTCTTTCAAATTGCAAACCATGAGAAGAAAGCGGCTAGGAGTTATGATGGACTTTGTGGCTTGCTGAAAATACGCTCATTCACTAGTTTTATATGATGAGGAGTACAAGCTATATTAACAAACAGTCTCACTAAAATTCTTATGAAAAGATAGAACAGTGTTTAAAACACTTTGGTAGAAACACATCTTTACTCTCATTGTAAGTATAGCCATACAGTTGAAATCCATGAATATTCACTAAAAATGTCATTTTCATGGAGTTACAAAATAATTTTTGTGTAGATAAGGAAAATCTTTCAATACTTTTTAAACAAAGGGAATAGAGATAAAACAAAATATAAATCTTTTTTCTAATAATTTTTGAAACTACTATAATTTTTTATTTCTGAAGATAATAAACCTAGACACATAATATGAGTTTATCAAACAAAAATATCATGGATTAGAGACTATCTTTATATTACATACTAAAAAACAAAGTCCATTTCTAATGCTAAGTTTAAATACAGAGCTCTAGTACAATGAATTGTTTTGGAAGGATGCTGAATACACAAGAAAATGAAAGCATCAGAAATATTTTAATATATTTTTAAGTGTTTCAATGTGAAAAATACCTAGTACCCATGTGCTAGTAGACTATGTCTTGGATTATTTTAAGTGTGTATGACAGGAACCAAATTCTTCAACTGTTTAGGTGTAACTGAAGAAAGTCTACAAACAGCCATAATTGCCAGTAGACCATTTACATTTTTATATTTGTTTAATATAAATAAAATACAGCCCCTACTATTAAATTCTAGATTCTCTCTATTTTACAACATCTAGAACTCAAATATAGCAAGTTTGTATCAAAAACTAAGTCCTTATTACTGAAAAGCACAGGCAGATCCTTGGAGTTACTAAAATGTCTCACCTACAGTGTTGCCTGGTGACACAAATCTAAAGGCTTCTAACATCGGAGTTTTCTATTTTTTTAAAATCACATGGGCCGGGGATTTAGCTCTGTGGTTCTGTCGCCTGCCTCGCAAGCGCAAGGTCCCAAGTTTGATCCCCGGTACCAAAACAAACAAACAAAATAAAATCACAAAAACCTTAGAATAGTTCAAATGAAGATTACAATATTTGATCACATAATAAAAGCACAAAGAGAACACATGCGGCAAGACAACAAAATGAAGGTCATTAAAGATCCATGTTGAAGGAGAACCTAGAATCCTAATGATTAAAAATGTGGTTGTAAAGGTGTACAAAATATTTAGAAATAAATGCACCATTATGAGGTGAAAATAAAAATGAAATGCTGAGGGGAGAAAAAAATCTTTCCACCAATTTACTACGTTCAAGTAGCCTTAAAGTTTTATACTACTTAGTAAATATCACTTCTGGAAATTTAACAAGTTATCACAGAAACAATTTCCAAGAAAATATTGTAAGAAACACAATTTGAAGCATAAAATACACACAACACACACACATACATAAACGTATTTCTTAATTCAACTCTCTTAAGACACATAATCTTGCAGGCCTATTGCAAATTGATCATGCCAACCACAAGAAGAGCATGAGAATTTTCTCTAAGAAATCATCAAATGGGAAGAATTGATTTCTCCTCTGTAAGGCAGGCTCCCAGATGCCAGATCCATTTAAAATTCTTTCCAGGACAAACAACTGGAAATGCCAGAAAGCTACCTTTAACCAGGGAGAGGAGTCAAGTGACAGGCATAGGAAAAAGAAAAACTAGAAACAAGGGGTTGGTTTTCCAAATCTAAGCCAAAGGACAGGAGGAAAGTCCTAGGGAACATGGATGCACTCTAAAAATAAATATTTTACCAGGCACCAAATGGCTTTCTTGTCTTTTTGCCAAGGATGAAAGCCTGAGGAGCACGCTCAGCTACCAGAGTCTGACACATTACCACACTATGGGAAATCATTTGCACATGAAGTCAACTCGGCCCACCTAAAGTGGGTGACGCATTTTAAACCTAAGGCGGAAAATCCATCAAATACTGTCCAGACCAAGTCCCATGCCAATAAACAATACGAACAAAAAATGCATTTCAGTAACACTATTTCATCGATTTTTCCCCAAACCAGAACTTTTTATAAAATAAATCTCAACTACAATTATATAAAAATAATAGAAACCCCAAATACACAAAACATTTTAATCAATAAATGTATTCATGGTATACAGTACTAGTGTCATCCAAATTAAGTGCTTCTACAAGAAAAAGAAAATGCATCTAAAGTGTACAGGAATATGAATAATTTCAAGCACAGACTGTCAAAGTGAGAAAGAAAAAACCGACTTTATTTTATGATGATTATTATTATTATTTTGGTACAGGGGATCGAACTCGGGTCCTTGTGCTTGCGAGGCAGGCACCGGAACCACTGAGCTAAATCCCCGGCCAAAACTGACTTTCTAAGAGAGCAGTCCTATATACCTAGGTTTTCAAATTACATTTCTTATTCAAATCTTTGGGTTAAAAAGATTCATGCTGTCCCTAAGAAAAGAAAAAAAATTTAAATCCATTGAACAAGACATGTTGATCGTGATGCTGTGGAACAGTGTGACTGAGTGAAATAGCCAACACAAATTTATAAAGAACACATTTATACACAGTTTGCAACTGCAGTAAAATCCACTGCCCCACAGTTCTAAATTCTGTTCATTATATTTGATAAAAGGTAATATTTACCACTTGGCACCTCCCCAAGGGCTTTAGGAAAAATATAAACACAGGATTTTACAGAATTCAATACATTGTTAAACACTAAGGCAATTTCTCTCCTTGAATCAGAAATGGATTCTTGTGCCCGAAGTTGAGCAAAATCCACATTTCAAATCTAATCACATACATGAATTTCCAACACTAGGCCAACAGCAATTTTTTTTTACCCCATTTGGTTAGCAGTTATCATTGAAGAATAATCAAATTTTCTTTAGTTTACATTAAACACCTTGTAAACTCCTCTCGATACAGATTTCTCTAGGCAATTTTCAGGGCAATATAAAAAAATACCTATGTAAAATACTAAATTCTTGAGGTTCAATATATACAATTAATTTACACTCCAGGAAAAGGTTTAGAAATAAATGAAAAGAAATTCAAAGATAGAGATTACCCTTTACTTTTCTTGGGAAAATGTAAAACATGTAGGGAGCATGACGCAAACAATAAAAGCCAGTCCGTGTTTGCTTTCCTGTACCAAACTCACAAAAACAAACAACACATTTAGACCACTTATTTTAATTCTAAATACTTTTTTCTCTTTGAATCCTGCAGATATTTAGCTGCTGGAACCTGAAGAGCACAGAGTATAGCTTTCTGATGAAATTGATGCAGTTTACAAAGAACACAGGTGCCACTGTCTGCCGCTTCTCCAAGACGCTCTGGTACCCGGCCGCAGGGCTTGGTTTCTTCAGAGGCCTTCAATCCATCACTACCATCACCACCCAGTAGACTCAAGGATGCACTTTCATGACGCCAGTGGCCTTATAGTTAAAATATCTTTAAATTGGTGGTAGACATCCATATTGTTTTGAATTCTTTAAGAAGAAAATTTCATCACAATGCTGAAAAACGTATGCCCAGCACTAAGTCCTTTCTTTTTTTTTTTTTTGGTACCAGGGATCAAACTTGGGACCTTGCACTTGTGAGGCAGGCAGCGGAACCACTGAGCTAAATCCCCAGCCCTCTAAGTCCTTTCTTAAACCTCATTTATCCTTCCTGGTCCCTGACCTTATTTATACCTTCCACATCATCAGCATTTTGATAGATTTCCTTCTTATACCTTATTTTTCTTCATTGTATTTTTTTTCAACAAAACAAAAACAAATCCAAAATACTCCTCTTCAATCTATTTTCTCCAATGTTTCTCCTTTCCTTGCTCTCATGGCCGAGGAACACTGCTTCTCAAAACTTTACGCCATGAAGGATAAGGGCTTGTTTGTTTTGTTTGCCTTAATCCAGTACAGAGTGACACTTTCATAAAATACAATAAATTGGATGACTAAGAAATAGAAAAAGAACACACACAGAGAATACAAGTCCACAGATAACACCTTTGGCTATCACGGCAAAGACAAATTGTTCCAAATGTTTCTAATCTTATCCCACCATATACCAACAGCAAACACTTACTGGACAGGAACTGATCTGAGGACCACACTTGAACATCACACCCCACAGGCTACTGAGGCCTTTAGTCTTTCTCAGATGTTTGCTCACCATCCCCAGATCCCTCAAAGTCCCTCTCCACAAGCTGTTTTCACTAGTTCACTTGGAAATCTCTTCGGACTTGTTGGCCATCTTAGCATGAAACCCACAGATAACTTTCTTCTTCTGGTAACTGATAAAAAGACACTTTCTCCTTGGTCTTTTCTGACACCTCTTTCTCCTCTAGGGTCTTCTTCCTTCCCCTACATCTTAGGTTCATGTTCCATGCGGTTCTGTAATTAGTAACTTGCTTTTTTCCTCTGTCCACAAAGATGCTATTTCCTGATTTTAACCACTGTCTCTGAAAATCCAACTTGCATTTCTAACCGGAGATGCTTAGGATCTCTCACCTATTTGCTTCTCTCACATAGACGTTACTACTCAAATTCATTAGTCTTTCAATTCACATCACTTCAAATATCTGCCAAAACTTCCTGCATTTTCAGGTTCTGTAGCAGATATAGAACCTTTGTTTGTTGTTCAAATGAAACAAAGATTCTCTTCACAAGGTGCCCTGCAGAATAAGCTTTGATTCCAACATAGCTTGATTTCAGTTCTAGCACCGGCTGGCTTCATAATCGGTTGCCTTAGTGTATCCTATTATACCCACTTCATTGACTGCTGCGGAAATTAATTAAATAACGGTTGCGCAGTAACTAGCACAAAGAAAATGCTCCACAAATGTTCTCATTATTGTCGTTGTTATTAAAGTTAATTACTCCTGCAGTGACTTTTCCTTGTATTATGTTACAAATAATTTTTGACACTTAGTGATTTGTCTTTAGACTGGATATGTGGGAATTTGTTAGTCACTCTTACTCATTACTGCGATGACAACCAGCAATTCTAAATCATTAACAAAAGTATAGTTTCAGAAAATGGCTCAAACATTTACATAGGAACATTCAGAAACTTGTAAATTCGGAGTACACAGCAAGAGGACCAACAGTGCAACGGAAATGCATTTAGTTTCCAGCACAGCCGCATACTACCTCACTTAAAATACAGATACCAATGCTCTAAACAACCAGGTAGCACACGGAAACTATCAAACTAACCCAAAGTGCCTTTGAAAGTGTCCCGGGATTTTAGAGGAAAAAAAAAAAAATCTAGCAACCTAGACCCGGCCACAGCCCCCGGCAGGCGCCTGGCCCCGGTCTCGGGCTCCTGCGCCAACCCCGCCCGCGGGGGCCCTAGAGGAGGGGGCGGCCGCCTGCCCAGGCCACCTGCAGCACAGACTGCTTGGCTCTCAGGCCGGGCCAGGCGGGGCAGGATAGCTCTCCCGCCCACCAGGGACAGGACCCGGGCCGCTAAGGAGCAGCTGGGCAATAGCGGGGGCGACCACAGCGCGTCTTCCCAGAGGGGTGTCCCGCCTCCCCGCACCAGGACTCCCGCGCTCACACGCCCCACCTAGGAGACGACACCGCTGATTCGCAGACAAGCTGGCGCCCCGTGCGGCTCCTAATCACCGGCCAGGATCAGCTCCCCATCCGTTTCCTCCCACGAAGCAGCTGCCCTCAGCCAGCAGGGCTCTCAGCTCAGAGACTCTGGGCAAAAGGTCCCGTGCTCCCACGGACAGAAGGCTCCCCGCTAACGCGGTCAGGGCGCAAGCAGGCGCGCGGGGGGTGTGAGCGGGAGTCCAGGAGAGGAGCCCTGAGAGTTGTGGTCCAGGAGTCTGCATCTTTGCTGGGCGCCACCTCCGTGGGGCAGCTGCAGGTGCTCCGGCCTTTCTCGCTGCCTCCTCTGTCTCCTCAAGGACTCGTCTTCCACTCCTGGATGATGGAGGAGTGTTTCCACGAAAGACCTGGACAGCCTCTCCCCTTCTTGGCATTGCACACCAGCGTTCTTCAAGGGTGGAAACGGTGGGTCACTCCTGTCATCTCAGTGCTTGGGGAAGCTGAGGCAGGAGGATCTCCACTTCAGCTCAGCTGGGGCAACTCAGTGACTGCGTAACACCCCGGCTTGCGATACATCTGCATATATATGCATGTATATATACTATGTATATATATGGACATGCATATATACATTTGGACACAAGGTGTCTCTCTCTCTCTCTCTCTCTCTCTCTCTCTCTCTCTCTCTCTCTCTCTCTCTCTCTGTCTCTCTCTCTCTCTCCATATACACATAGGCTGGGGATGGAGCTCGGTGCAGAGACCCTGGGTTCCATTCCAAATATTGAAAAACAATTATTTCAAAGTGAGGTACTGGGACAAGTAGCTTCAGCATCACGTAGGAACTTGATAAAACTGCACGTCCTCCTACCTACCAAGGCTATTTTGTTTTTGCTTTGTTGTCTCTTTCTTTTGGTGGCACTGGGAAAGGAACCCAGGACCTCACATTTGCTCATGCTTAGATTATATATGTTCTAATTTCTTGAAATTTTTGTTTATTCCTGCCTAGAAGCTGCCAAACTCTGGGTGATCACACAGAAGTAAGAAACAACAAATGTGCTAGATTCCTTTTACTGGGATCCAGCAGATCAACCTTATATGGAAAGTTCGTAACTGGTAAACTGGAGCATGACTTCTACCATGAGATTAGCTCTCTGGAGAGGGCCTCTGACTGCAGTCTCCCTCACATTAATCCTTCTCAGCTTGAAGCAGTTAGATAGAAATTATACCCTTTTCTCCCCTAACCACAGTTAGGGATACTTCTTCAGAGGGGTAAATATTGTAGACAGCTAAGTAAATTAGATATCTTGTACACAATTAGACAGGGTCAGCTCTTGAGGAGTCAATATGAAAGACAATTGAGACATATCCACTGAAGTTCAACATTATATAAAAACAGAAAAAGTGCTACACTCACTTCCCCTAGGGATGATTAGCAATGATTGATATTGCCAATAGATATCAATCCCCTTAAGTGGGGACCAGAAGCTCCCTAGCTCATTTTCTTTCTGGAAATTCCTTGTTCATTCCATATATGCTTGCTACATAGCTTGTTTCCTCATGTGATCCCCATTTAATGACTATTATCTGGGTGACTGTACTTGTAATCTGATTGGTTGATTGGGGTTTTGTCTCACCTTAGGCCCATCTTGTGATTTTCCATCGGATCATATTAGTTGACTATGGTTTTGTCCCACCTTGTACCTGTCTCACCTCATGGCTTTGCTCAACAAAATGCCTTTGAGAAACAGAGTAAGTGGGAAACTCATTTTCCAGGCCCCCTTCTGTCTCTCTTAGACAGAAGCTATCTTTCTCTCAATAAATTTTTCCTGCTCTTAACCTCTGTTGTTCCTGGAATTCATTCTTCAATTTTAGAGAATGTGAACTTGGTGTTTCACAAATCTAGCAGGTTGGGGGTTATAAGATTGCCTTATATTATTTGGATTAGTTTGCTTATTTAGATTGATATAGATATCCTAGTTAGGTAGAAATATTCTAGTCAGTCAGACAGGGCTGGGCCCTAGAAGTCAGTGCAGAGGATGAGAACACACTGAAGCTGTGGCTGGAGGTTCATTTGAAGAAGATTAAAAGTCACAGTGGCCAGATTGCATACTTCCCTAAGGGATGAACAGAAGTTTGAGATTATTGGTACCACCCTTTTGGGCTTTCTCATATAGATAGACCATTATCTCCTTGAGGGTGAGTCATCCGCCTCCATCCACTAACACTAAGACCAGTAAGACTAAGACTACAAAGACTAAGAAGACTAAGACTAAGACTACAGATTATTTGACCAAAATTAATGATGCCATCCATATACCCTTGTTGCTATTGGGTCAATATTACCTAGGCCACTATACTTGTAATCTTATCCATCGATTATAGTTTTTTACCCATGTGGTACACACTCCTCATGACTTTGCGCTATAAAACTACCTTGAGAAGTGGGCTCATTGGCAACCCATTTGAGACCCCTCCTATCTCTCAGAAGCTATTCTTATTCTGCATTCCTATACCCCAGTAAATTTTTCCTATTCTTAAGCTCCGTTGTTCCTTAGAATTCATTCTTTGATTTTGGGGAACACACACTCAGACTATCTGACATCTACCATGTTGGGAGTTAACATCTGTTCCCTCTATATCATGTGTTCCTCCTATTACTTGGTGCACTATATCAGGATGGCTTGGGCAGATGTGAACACCTGAACTGCCCACCTGTATCCTCTGAGACTCTTATTATTACAGACAGCTAAGTTAAGTAGAGATATTCTAGACAGTCAGACAGGACTAGGCCCTCAAAGAAGTCAGTGCAGAGGATGAGAACACATTACAACTGTGGGTGGAGGTTCATTCATTGAAAGCCAGGCCTCATGACAACGATGAAATGACTACATGTAGTTCCCCGGGGATAAACAACAAGGATTGATATTCTAAATAGGCATATCACTTGGGCAGGGGACCAACACCTTAACCCATCCTTTCCAGGAAAGGTCCTTGTTCTTTCCATGCACACTTGGTAGGTGACTTGCTTCCCTATTGGATCAACATTACCTAAGTGACTCTACTTGCAATTGCATTGGTTGACCATACTTTTGTCCCACCTTATGCCAACTCATGATTTTGGTGTCTAAAACTTCTTTGAAAAGTGGGCTCATAGACAACCCACTTTCTGGGTCCCCTTCTGTCCCAGACAGAAAGTATCCTTTTCTCAATAAATATTTCCTACTCTTAACCTCTGTTGTTCCTAGAATTCATTCTTCCATTTTAGAGAATAGGAACTCTGCATATCAGACATCTAACAGGTTGGGAGTTATAGTATTTCCCTTATATCATCTGGAAGTCCTTATGTCAACCCTAGATCATTAGGATGACTTAAAGCCTTGGTCACTCTGGCCCAAGAAACAGACCCCACAGACAGATTCTGGGTCCAAGACATCCAAACCACAGTCCCGGCAGCCCAGGTTCTGAGCCTCAAGGGACCGGGGAATCCCAATATTTGGGTGCAACTCTCCAACCAGGGACACTGTGGCCCTGGAGGTCCTGAATCCAGTCCTGTTTCCCTGCTCTGCACGTATAACAGGGGCACCCCACGAAGGAAAGTCCAGCTCAGAGAGCAGGTGGCCCTGGAGGGGCAGGAACGAGGGACCATCTTTGTAGGGATGCTTCATCCTGCTTCAAACTGCAGGATGACAATGGAGTACACAGACCCAACTGGGTGGGGACATCTACCCAGGCTCTACTCGCTCTACATCTCCCCGGGGCCCCACAAGTCTGTAACACAAATAGTATCCTCATCCACTGTTAGGAAACTGAGGCACAGGTGAACAGAGCTGGTTCCCAAGGCTGTCACACTACTAAACAGTAACAAGTTCAAAGTTACTGATCTAGTGAAATGCAAAAAACCACCTCTACACATCTACTTAGGGCCATTCCACCAAAATATTTCTTTTGCCAACAGGGGGAAAATAGGGTCATCACTATCCACCCATTCAGTCCATAAAGATCACAAACCATACTGGGCATATTCAACCTATTTGTGCCTAGAAAAAGTCAAGTGAAAAGCATAAATTCAGCTGCTTCATTCACTGTTGAATAATTATGGATTGTTTGTTCAGTGAGGTCTTAACATTACATCCATGTTTCCCGTCCCTCGGTGACAGATGAAGACAAAGTGGTAGCAGTGGGGTCACGCATACCTGGCATCCAAAGGATAACAGAGTGCATATTTGGGCACCACTCAGACGGGGGAGCATCTCCCCAGTGACAAACCCTCACTGTGCAGCAACAAATTACAACTCTAGTTTATTAGAATCCAAGACTCCATGGCATGTCCAATTCAGCAAGAAGACCTCTCATCTGGGTAAGCGGGGCCTGAGAGGTGGTCTATGGAGGTGGGAGTGACAGTGCAGGCCTACAGGCTGTCCGGGAAGGGGGAGGCAGCAGGGGGAGTATTCTAGAAGGGGGTCTCGCACTTTGGGCTGCGGGGTGGATGGCACCGGGAGCAGTACTCCACGGAGAGGCTGTCCTGGCTGGGCTGAAGACCGATCAGGGGAGCCAAGGGGCCCTGGGCACAGAGCGCCTCCAGGAGGTTGAAGTTGGTACAGCTGCCCTGGTGGGAAGAGCAGAGAGAGGGGAGATGGCTGAGTGCCCCTGGAACTGGGCCAGAGGATGCAAGCACCTGGCTGGAGGGTGGGCCTGGATGAGGCACCTTCCCTGGTGCTGCCCTCCAGCCTCCACTGCCTCCAGGCTCAGTCCAGGCATCTGACAGCAGGCAGGCTGGGGGCTGAGCAGTGGATCTGAAAGGGGTGCCAGTCTGCATCCTTGGAGGGGAGGTGGGAGCCAGGCCTGGGCTTTGTGACCAGGGACAGGTCACATAAACTCTGCAGGTTTCTGTCTCTGGTGTGAACTGGGAAAGTGCACACAACTTTCCCACAGTTGCTGGGATGATTCATTGGGGACACCAGAACACCCGGGCATAGATTTGAGCCACAGGAAACTTTGGCGACCCCCAGCCCTGAGCATCACACCTCCACGGAGGACGCTCATAACCATGTGGATTTCCCCGTGTCCCAGGAAAGGACTGAAATGGATCTTTACAACCTGGTGTGTCCCCCAACCAGTGTGTCCCCCCAGCACTTGCCCCAACGCAACCCTGAGCCACAGTCCCACAGGACAGGGGTCAGGGAAGAGCAGTGCCCACTGTGTCCACCAGGAGGGTCCCTGTGTTCTCCTTATCTGGTCACTGGGCTGAGACCTTATCAGTGGCACCTGGTGGCAGCTGGGGTGACCGAAGTTACACAAGGTCATGGTGCCCTAAAAGCAGATTGGGAGTTATGGCTTGTGTCTAGGTGTCCCCCCAAAGCCTCATGTGGTCCTAGAGGAGGGTCTCTTTCAGAGGTAGCTGGATCTAGAGTGTGTGATACTGGGATTAAGGGCGTGTGATTACTAAGTCAGTCCACTGATTGGTTTGGCATAGTTCTGGGTGTGAGTGCTGCCTGCCCCAAGGCTGTGTAGCCTGGGTGGACTATAAGGGACAGAAAGAGGGTCCTTCCTTGTCTCTTGCTGCTTGCTGTTTCTGCTGACATCTGCCCACCATGAACTGTGTCTTGTCTGTGATTCCTCTTGGCCATGCCACCCTGCCTTGGAGCCAGCTGACCATGGACTGAAACTTCTACAAAGTGTGAGCTAAATAAACCTTTCCTCCTTTAACTTCGGGTGTGGGATGTTTTGCCTCAGCAACAAGAAAAGTAACTAAGACACAGGGGCAAAAAGGAAGGGCAGGGCCAGGACTCGGCCTCCAGTAGCGTCAGGACCAGAGCTCCTGACAGCTCTGTCCCCAGGGCCATACTGAGGCCCTATTCTGGATGCCCTGGGGAGGCTGGCACTCTTGGGTGTCTGGGAGGTCAGAATGTTTGGGCCACAAGTTAGCTAACAGCAGGTGTTGGAGGTCAGAGGTTGGAGGCATGTGAGCAGGACATAGAGGGTGTCAAGGGGCACGGGTGTGGGCATGTGGCTGGGCAAGAGTCCCAGGATAGGGTAGGGTAGCACGTGGGCACAGAGAGGGTAAGGAGGCCCATGTTGAGCTCAAGGGTGTGTGCTTGAAACCAAGGCAGAGGAGCGGAAGGCAGAGATGGGACAGGAGTAGCCTGGCCCAGGGTGGGGGCACACTGGCTCCATGACCAAGTGCTGGCCTCTGGGTCCTGTGGGTGGGCAAGGATGGCCCCACAGTTAGAACTGGCCACTGGTCATGGTGTCCTCCCTCTTTACAGGGCAGTTAGTGGCTTCTCAGTGTCTCTAGCAAGGGCTGGCTTCTTAGCAGTGCTATGGGGAGACAGAGGCAAGAAGCTCCCAGGTGGAAGCCACAGATCCTGGGGCTGGGCTAGGCTGGGGTGGGGTGAGAGGGCGAGTTCCCCTGGGTGCTGCCCTGCCTGGCCAAGGTGGGGGGGGAGGTCTTGAGCTGTCCTCTGGTACCACAGGATCCCTGCAAAGTCCACGCAGCCATGTCCACTCAGAGGGCTCCAGAGCTCCTCTTCCCCAGAGCCCCAGCTGGGGTCGTGGTCCCCAGCCCCTCACCTCCGGGCCCGTGTTCTCACACACGCCACGGCATGCACAGCAGCACACGGCAATGGTGAGGCACGCGGTGTCAGGTGGCGGGTCTGGCGCTGGGGCCAGAGGTGGAGGAGAAGCCAGAGGAGGAGGAGGAGGAGGACGAGGACGAGGACGAGGACGAGGACGAGGATGAGCAGGTTTCTTAGTTCTCGGCTTCTACAAGAGAAATTCACCTGTTCTCATCCCTATCTGCAGCCCTTGGGGAGTGGCTATCCGCATGTGGGGTCAGCTAAGGATTTGGGATGATATAAATGACAGTGAGCATCACTCACTGGGGAGGGCCCTGTGTGGAGTGACAGCCAAACTCCTTTGTTCCAAGGTCTGCCTCTGCCCCACCTGCCCACAGCCCCATGGTGGAACCTTGGTCTCCTGAGGTCACCCTGGCTGGCAGAAGCCTGGCAGGGGGCTGTGCAAGGATCAGGGCACTGGCAGGTGACTGTCCCCTCCCCCTGGGCCTGGCTTTGCAGTTGCCACCTCCCCAGACCACGGTGCAGCAAGCACAGGTCCCAGGCAGCACCCTGTCTCCTGACACCCCTAGCCAAGTCCCCTGGCCCAGCCACTTAACACTTCTGGTCCCATTCAGCTGAGCCCCAGACTGCCCCTGCCCCATCCCTGTGCTCCTTTGGGGACAGCCTCCCAGCTCAGCCCCCAGATGCCCTCCATCCTCAGCCCTGTACCCCCAAGGCTGCGCCCAGCCCAGCCCAGCCCTGGCCCCGGAGGACATAGAGATGAAGACAAATGCAAAGGAGCCCAGCGCAGCCAGGGTGGACACAGGGCCAGCTCTCCTTTCCCAAAGCCCTGAGCACTGGATCCCAAGGAGAACATAAAGCGACACAAGCATTCTTGGGAGGTAGTCTTCCCTGTTCCAGGATCCTGGGGCACCCTCACCCATGGGATTCTGGCTGGGTTGGGGTCTGGGTTTCTCATGGCACATGCTAGGCTCTGCTGGCTCAGGGCAGATGGGAAATGGCCCACAGGCTGGAGCAGGGGGCTGTCCCATGTCCTGGTCCCTGGCTGCAGAGGGACTCACCTTCCTGCAGCACAACCACCAGACCCACCAGAGCACCATGGGGATCAGCAGCAGCCCCAGCACTGCTGTGAGCAGCAGAAGCGCTTTGCTTGGCATTTTTTTGGGTGGTTTCGTCAGCTGGGGTGGGCTGGTCTGGGAGACAGCGATGTCCAGGGGTCGAGGAGTGACTGGGGCTGGAGTCGTTGTTTTTGTGGTCGATACCGTTGGTGATGGTGGACGCAGCCTGGGGCGCCTAGTGGTGGTTGTGGGGGGCCGATTCTGCAGGAGGAGATTGTCATGTGACCATGGCCAGCACACAGACAGCATGAATTGCAGGTGGCAGGAGAGCAACTGGAGCATCTGCTCATGGCTACCCTCTACTCATCTTTGCTGACACAGCTCGGACAGATTTCAGCGTCCCCAGAGTGGTGAGGGGCCGGCCCTGGTCCCCAGGCTGCAGGACGCACTTCTGCTCTGCTCAGGGCTTTGCACTCAGCCCGGACAAGGAGGCCTAGGAGACCCTGCGTGACCCCAGCCTCCCTGCTCACCTCGGGGCCAGTACAGCTCGTCCTGAGGACACAGAGAGCTACAGGTGCCATGTTGGGGAGGCCGGGCTGCTGGGGACTCAGGGGAAGACAGGAGACCCCAGGCCTCGCCGCCCATCTCCTGGCTCTGTATCCTGGGCTCACCTCACCCTCTCTGAGCCTCAGTGGGCCCCTGTGCAGAGGGGTGGGAGCCCCTCCTGCCTGGGGAATTGGCTTAGAAGGCTTAGGGTGTTCCCTCCTGCCTGTGAGAAAAGGGACAGGGCTGGCCCTAATTGTCACTCACAATGAGGGCCCACGGGCTGTCTGCCCAGCCTTCCCGAGTCACGCGCTGGCTCAGAGGAGGCCGCTGAGGTTACTGGTGGTTCTGTGTGCTGTGAACCCTACCCTGTCCATGCAATCAGTTCTCACTGTCTGCACAGCTGCCCTCTGGCCTACATGGGACCCCCTGCCTCTGCCTCCCCAGGTGTATGTGCGCCCAGGGCAGTGCTCGGCACAGCCCAGGACACAGCCTCCAATACTCACACAGTCGGCGGTGGCCTTCACCCTGATGCTGCGGGCAAGGAAGTCCCTCCCACTGTTCAGGCTGACTTCCACTGTGATGTTCCTAATGCACAGGAGGGACAGACAAGGGACCCGACCTATGGGGACCAGGACCTCATAGCTCTGCTCAGGACAATGACTCTGAAAGTCACACATTCAGGGTGACCAGGGGGAAGTCACGTGGGTCATGAGAGCTGGTTCCCCAAGTCACTGTGAGGTCAGCCTCAGCAAGGGCTGCAGCTCAGGCAGTGAGTGGCCCTCACGGCAGATGGTGCCATCCTGGCCGTGGCTGAGGGACCAGGGAGGTCTGAACAGCATCACCGTCACACTTCTATCACGCGCTGTGTGGTCCTGGCCGGGAAAGGTGACCCGGAGGAAAGGCAGCCATGTCTGGCCCAGCCTCTCGTGCACCTGCCCTCTGCAGTGCCTGGGCTTCTGTGCTTCCCTGGGCACCTTGAAGGTCACCCACAAGGGCAGGTGGGGAGGGCGCCTCAGTGCAGAGCAGGCCGACCTCAGGACAGGAGACAGTGGCAAACAGAGGCCACACTGTCCTTGCCCCTAGGACCCAGAACCATGGTGACTTACTGTCCAGGTTGCACTGCCTGTGGTTTGGGACAAATTATGGTTGTCATGTTCATCCTGATTGGATGTTCATCTAAAAGAAAAGGACACAAGCGGACATCACTACACAAGTCACCTACCCTGCTACCACTGTCTTCTGGAAAGCAGAGGTGCTGGCTTAGACTGATAGAAGGGGACAGGTATTTGATGGTTCTGATACATTCTTGTGCTGTGAGCCACGTCCACTAACATCACTTCTTCCTGAGCATCTGATGTTCGAGCTCAGAGTAACCAGACAAGCAGCAGCCAGGGAATGTTGGGAGTAAAGTGTGTTCTAAGCTGTGGGGCTGTCACATGCCAAGGCCCTGAGGCAGGAAATTCAGAGATCACTGAGGAGGGAAGGACAGGAGCCCAGAGGTGGACACTGAGCAGAGAACAGGGTTTTGCTCCTGGTGCAGTGGATCTTTGTGGGTGCGCAGATCCTGGGCACCGTGTGGACAGCAGTCATGTGGGACTAGCTGGGGGACTGGGTGTGGGGTGGGCTGAGATGACCAAGGGCGACCCTGGGATTTGACCATAGGGCCCAGGTGGGGTCATTACTGAGCTGGGGCAGCCCGCGGAGGAAATGGGGATGTTTGGTGATTTCTGTTTCTCCCCTTCTCTTCCTTCCTTCCTTTTTCCTTCCTTCCGTCTTCTCCTCATCTATCTTTCTCTGTTTCTGTAAGAGCTTGGAAACTCAGAAGAGTTCCTTAACATGCAGCAATAGAACCTTCCCTATACCTCCTGAGCCCTGGTCCAGGTGAGTGCCGAGCCACATCCTTGGGCCCCTGCATGCAGCCCTCTGCCTCAGGCTCCAGCTTGCCAGGTCCCCAGTGTCCCTTCTGCTGGCTGGAATGATGGAGTCAGAAGGACTCTCAGGTCCTGCCATCTGTGCTTCTGGGAGGCTAGTCCCTCCCTGTCCCTTCTCCTGACTCTGGCTTCCCCAGGCACAGGTGGGGACAGACAAGGTCCCTCCTGACCTCAGCCCGATGGTGGAGCAGCCAGCAGGGAGGATGCTCTGCCAGCTCCACAGCACCCTGCCCAGCACAGGGCCATGTTCCAGGGACACTGAGAGGAGAGGGCTCCTGGGTAGCGGGATCAGGTTTAGAGTTGTGTTTTAACTTTTATAAAAACAGGCTTGTCGTCTGTGGAGAAATAGCCTGTGGTTTTACAGGGCCGGCGGGTGGGGTCAGCACTGCACACTGCACTGTAGAGCACACAGATCAAACCCAGCACGGGAAACTGCAGTCCTGTCCCTGAGTGCTCAGGGTCTCTGTCCCTCCATACACCTGGCCCCTGCAGACACTGAAATGTCCTAAAGCAGCATTTGTGTGCTGCTCAGTGTGTGCACATCCCACTGAAGGGTCTTTAAAAATCACACTCATGGGAAAGTAAAATGTTTGTGGTGTATTTGAGAGTGCTAACAGAACTTCACTTTATGGTTTAGGGGCAATGTCTGCATTCTCTATTTCTACTTTTTATTTTATATTATGTATCATTTTTATTAGAAAAATTTATAATAAATGTTAAAATAATCATAAACATTTGTAACTTAAGATAGAAAATTAACAATTATTTTGTACATAGTAGTATTTTTAGGTCTTTTCTACATTTGGTCACAAAATGGTTTAGTGCTGTCTGGCCCTGTGTCATTGATCATATTACCTGTGACCTGCTGAAGCATTTTATGCCTTCTCTGCTGCTGATCATGAGAATGGCTGGAGGACACTTGGCCAGGGAAAGGGTTTGCTTCTGGGGGTGGGATACTTGGTTTTCATTGTGGAAAGCTATCCCTACCTTGCTGCCACTGACCCAGGGTAGAGAGGTATTGCAGGGCAGGTTACCTGGCCCACGGAGACCTGGTCCCCCAGTCAGGGGAAGCAGAGAGCCCAGCACAACCTGGCTGAAGGGAGAATAGTTTTCCAGCCATGAACGGACTGCACTGAATACTTTGGTTGTCATAGTAAAGAACCTCACCTAAAGTTACACAAACCTGACACTGTAAGCACTGTAAGTTCTGTCGCCTGTCCTGCCATCAGGGTCTGGTGCAAGTCTTAGGCTCTCAGAAAAGGGTGGGGATAGGATGGGCCAGATGCTGCTGTGAGACAGCGCCCACCACACAAACCTGCTGAGGGGAGGCCTGCTCTGGCCTGCTTGTGGAGAGATGGACACTTCCTACCTCCCTGCTTTCCAGATGAACAGAGAGGTGGCTGCACCCCAGCCAGGCCCCTCTTCACCTGTCAACATTCAGTGCCCGGAACCCCGTGACAGTCTCCAAGAAGGTCAGCAAAGGGCCAGGGACTCAGGTGACAGACAGGAGGGGGTACAACTGTGTAGGATGGTAGTGGCTCAGAAAACAAAGGGGCTCCTTACCGAAGGTAACATTGTTACTGAACTTGAATCTGCAAATGACCTGGTCTCTGTTCCTTGCATTATGGAAGCCGTAGCCTTTCAGAATCACCTGCTTGGCTGCTGTAAGGGCACATTCAAAGGCATGAGTGAGGGAGCTGTACTCTGTGGCCTCTCTCAGACCATTGTTCACTGTGATCACCTGTAGGACAAATCCAAAGGGGCCCCAAGAGGCAGCAGCTGCATCTGACTATCTGTGTCCCCCAGGCCAAATTCACATCTGCTGTCACCAAGGGTCCATGTGGATGCAGCAGAACCAGCCTTACACACATGGGAGTCCTCCTCCCACCATCCCCGACTACAGCAGCATGACAGACACCCAACTGCCAGGGGCCATCTCAGCTGAGGCCTCCCATCCTGAATTCCCATGGTCCCCACTGGAGACCCCAGGAGCAGGGCCAGGATGGGGGCACCAGAGGCCCCTGTCCTACCAGGAGGGGGACTAATGGGGGTTGACACCTCCTTCCAAACCCAGCCTCTCCCTGAACCACAAGGAACACAGCCCATCTCCCCGTGGACCCAAAAGTCCCTCACTCCACCAGCGTGGGCCTCCATGCCCCTCAGGCCAAGCCACAAGGGACGAGAGAGGGCAGCTGGGCAGCTCTGCAGCACCCAGGCTGGGTTCCTGTGGGTCTTCCAGTTGCACTTCCCAGCTCCTTGGCCTGACAGCAGCTCCTGGCCCAGGCCTGTATCCTTCCTGTCACCATGGCCCTGGTGTGGCCCCAGGTCACCCAGCCCAGGACCCTGGGCTGCAACAGCCCTGTCCCCCAGTCCCTGCACATGGACTGGCTCTCCATGCCGGCCTGAGTACCCAGCCCATTCTGTGTCACCTGGGGCCCAGGCTCCTGCCTCAGCTTCCCCGAGTCACTATGTGTATGGCAGCTCTGCTCGGGACACCCAGGAGTGTAACAGGTCAGCAGTGGAGCTGGTGTCTGGAGGCACCTGTCACCTCAGCTCTGTGGCTGGGAGGAAGCAGTGGCAGCTCCTGTCCTCACCTGGGGTTTCTCTGGCTGCCCAGACGTCAGGGCCTGTGTGTCAGGGCAGCCGATCTGCTGAGGTGCTTCACACCAGAAGGAGGAGAGACCCTGGGGTGAGGTCCCTGACCCACCTCCACCCAGCACTGCAGCCCCCACCCTGCCCAGCATCAGAGGGGCTCGGGTGCAGAGCAGAGGTCCAGGGTGGAGAGGTCAGGTCCAGCCATCCTCAGCTCCTATCCACGTCCTGATGCTATGCCATCATTGTCCGTCTGTCCCCCAATGTCCCCACAGTGCTATTTCTATCCATCGAAGACCACACTGCAGCCCAGGTGGTTGGCACCTTATCCCTCCCCTGGGCCGTGGGTGGCAGAGCTCAAAGTGGGCACAGTTCTGTCTTCCCACAGCCTGCAGTCATGGCGCCTCCCACAAGGGACACAGAAGCCAGGACCCAGCAGCTGTAGCAGCCAAGGTGTCACTTGTGGGAGGAAGAGCCTGACCCTCCCTGTCCCCTCCACCTGGGTGTCAGAAGCCAGCCACATGGGGATGATGGCTGCATACATAGTGCCCATGACAAAGACAGGTGGCCTCCCTCTGGACCACTTAGGAGCATCCTCAGTGCACCAAGGCAGGGACCTGGGATGGACTGGGGGCATCCTTATCACTTCCAGCCTTGGGATAAGTGCTGTCATTTCCACAGAGGGGTGGGGTGGAACAAACGGCTGCTCCTGTGGTGCCGGGTCAGGCATGGAGGTTTACTTTCTGTCTTGTACAATACCGGTGCTGAATTTGTGCAACACTTTTGTTTTATTCAGCGATGTGATTGCCTTGTTTTCCCCATGATTTGGATTTAGAATTCCTTTGATATTTCAAATTCCACATCAGCATGGCCTTTCTGGGGTGAGCTCTAAATTCCTCTTAACATTTTGAGGATCACTTATCTGTACAAATGAAATCTGAAATGCTCCAAAATCCGTAACTTTTTAAGCTTAAATATGAGAGCAAATGTGGAAAATCCCACAATTTACTTTTTGTGACAAATCATGATTAAATACAAATGCACTAACATATATAGAATCACCTTCAGGCTACATATGCACAGTGTGCATGAAACATAACTGAGCGTACATGAAGCATAACTGATGAGACTTGTATCTCATCTCCAGGATATCCTAGTGTGTCTAGGCAAAATTCCAAATCCTCAAAAAATCCAAAGCCAGAAACATCTATACAGATCCAAAGAGAAGTTTCAGACTATGGTCACCTGGTTCCAAGGCAGAAAGGTCATGGCAGAGGGTATGGTGAAGGAAAGCTGCTATAGTCATGGCAAAGGGAAAGCAGAACAAGTGTGAAAGAGCCAGGGAAGAAGGGACAGGGATCAGATATAGTTCCCAAGGTCATGCCCCCATGTCCAACTTACTCCAAGCAGGAGTAATATCATCTAGCGATACCATCTACTGATAGCCCTCTCAGCTATGAATTCACTGGTGTGCTAAGCCACTGTGACATTGGCACCTTCACAATCCAAGACCTCTCACGAGTTTCTCCATCCAGTCTGGTTGACAATCAAGATTAACTTGCACAAGTACCCACCTTGTCAAGTTGATGCCTAAGTACACCTTCTTCAAACCTCATTTCTACACAATACGATAACCAGGCCATAATTCTGCCTGACATGATGCAACAATGCTGCATACAAATAAAACTACTAACTACTCAATACTAAAAATTTTTAGTTGCATACAAGTGAAAGTACACTAATTCCTCCCCCAAAGACTCAAAAGTTTCAGCATTACTCAAAAGTCTAAAGACTCCCCTGAGGCTCAGCAGAAATATTCTTAGCTAGCTGTGAACCCCTGTAAGAATCAAAAACAAGTCACATAATCCCAAGGTACAGTGATGCAAGGCAAACAATGGAAAGAATGGGGGGATAGAAACCAATTGGACCACAGTAAGAAAAATCCACAGCAATGCAAATTAAGTGCTATATCTCCATGTCTGACATCGAGGTATGTGGTGGTATGATATGAACTTCAAAAGGCACTGATAGCCCCATCCCAATAGCCTTACTGGTTGCAGTACACATGGTCTCTCTCTTGTGCTGGCTTTGTGGGCATTCCATGCTCCTGGCATTTCCAACTTCCTGGGATCTCCACTGCAGCTTTGATTTCACTCTTTCAGGTTCGTGCACTACACTCTCAGGGTCTACAGCCAGAAACTAGAGCCTTGTGACATATTCCAAGCTCTCCAAGACCTTCTTTGAAATCTGAGTGGAAACCTCTATGATCCCATGACTCTTGAATTTTGCATGCCTGCAAAACCAGCATCACGTGGATGGTGCTAAAATCTTCTGCTAACTTGAGTTGTGTCCACCTGGACCATGGCTGCAGTGGTGTCTGCATGTCTGAGTGGCTGAGAATGATGAAATGAGTGCTGAAGAACACATTCCACTGGGACCCTTCTCAAACAGGTGTTCCTGGAGCTCTCTCCTCAAATGAAATATTTACACTGTGATACTTTGTAAGGGTTGGCATCTTGATGATTTCTGAGATATCTTCAAGGCACCTTCCTTTTAAGATGTTTCAATAAAAACTATTTGGTTTCTTTGTAATGGTGCTAATCTCTTCAGCAATCATCCCTCCTTTGGCTCCAACTTTACACATTATTCTTTTCTGGCCAAATGAAAGTTTTAGAAATCTTTCTTCTCTGCTTTTTCCTCCTGATCCTCACCGTAAGTCTTGCTAAAATTTTCCAGTAGTACCCATGCTACAGCCTGAACTTTGGGCCGCTTTTAAATTTCTTCCATCGAGTCAATTAGATCATTGCCTTTAAAGTTGGCATCACAAAGTTTTAGTGCACAGACCTAATATAGGCATATTTTTTGCCAGTTGTAAAATGCACATTTCCAGAGCAATTCCCATTCCCATCTAAAACCTCATGAGCAGTCTTTCCCATCTCTTCCTGTCACCATTCTAATCTTCTAAGTTTCTACCAGAATCACTCATCCATCAACCTCTGCTTACAGCATTGTAGGGCTTATGTAGCCCACATCACTAAAATTTTCCAAACTCCCTCTGCAAACCAATTTTAAAGGCTTCTGAACTATTTGGATCAGGTTCAGTCACAGCAATAATTCATTTCTGGTACCAATTTCCTGTATTAGTCAGCTTACTGTCACTGGGACAAAATATCTCACATCACAACTCAAACAAGGAAAGGTTTCTTTTGGTTTATGGTTTCAGAGGGTTCAGGTTCGCTGCTTGCTGTTTCCAAAGCAGAGACATCATAGAGGAGGGTGTGTGTAGTGGAAGAAAGCTCAACTCATGGCAGCCAGGAAACAGAGCAGATTGGAAAGGCCACAGAGGAAGGAGCTGGAGACCAGTTAATAGTGCCCAAGGTCATGCCCCATAACCCACTTCTTTAAACTATTCCCACTTCCTCTAAACCTGCTTGTCTATGAGCTCATTAGTGGGTTAACCTGTTGGTGAGGTTGTGCTCTCACCATCCAATTACCGCTCCAGGAGTCTCTTCATTCAGTCAAGATTAAGTGAAACACCTTCTAAAACTAAGCATTAAGGAAAGGAATACTCAACATGTTTTGACCTGTTTATCTGTTGTGGAATTCTGGGGTTTTCTTCAGAATTTTGAAATACTATGTATTTTTAATAATTTTACATGAAAATTTTTTGTTATGAGATAGAATAAGTAATTTCACAGATACTCACAGTCACTCTTGACTTTCATCCCCATTGAATATACATTATATATGTATACACAATGCAGAGTCATGTGGACTATACCCACCCCCACACTCCACCAAAAACATCTTATATATTCCAAATACACACACCACAAATCACAGAGCACAACCTGCTTTGCCTACTCCACATGACACTGTCCCCTCATGGCAAATGTAAACACATCACACACCACATTCCTCAAAGATACACATAGCCTGTACCACAGACATATATACCCACTCCTTATACATGTCATACTGAAAAACACACTATATATCCTGTCTTAGTTAGGTTCTTGTTGCTGGAACAAAATATCTGGCATCTGTAACTTATGGGAGGAAAGGTTTATGTTAGCTCACAGTTTGTAGAGGTTTCAGTCCATAGTTAGCTGGCTACAAGGCAGGGTGGCACGGAAGAGGGGCATGGCAGAGGAGAAAGAACTCATGGCATGGCAAGCAGGAAGCAGCAGCACTTCCTTCTTTCCCTTTTTATTTCATCCAAGTTGCAAGACTATTGGTTGGTGCCACCCACATCCAGGGAGGGGCTTCCTTCTTCAATAAATCCATCATCCATACCTAGAACTATGCTAAAACAATTGGTGGACTAATCCAGTACCACATACCCATGATCCAGTCACTCCTCAAAGCCCCACTTATGAGTGCATGAAGCTTTGGGGGACCATCTAGATACCAGCTTAACGTATTTCCACAAATCCACATACCACACATATCATACAACAACATCACAACACACCCTGCCCCACAATCATCAAAGACACACTACAAACACACACACCACAAACTTACCAAACATACACAAATTGTACCCCGAACACACACCATATAAACACACAAAAACACCCCTCATAAACCAACACAACACATAATGTACACACTTTCCAAACACACAATGGACACATACACACCGCACCACCAATACATATATCATACATAACATCCATCTGCCATACTCCTAATATACACCACATACACTCACAAATATACAAAGCATATACCCTACCACACACAACATGTATCTTTTACATGTACTACACATAGTTCATCCACCAAGAACAACAAACAACACATGTCAAAATGAAAACACCATCACACTCATCAGAAACATACCATAAAACACATACACATAACATAAAACACACATATAAATCAAATATCACACATACATCATGCATACCCATACATCCATCAAGGACACACGGAACATAGCCACACAGCACCAACATACCCCAGTACTCACACCATATATTACACATCACATATACCACACATCCCACAGACCACACACACCACACATTACTTGTGCACACAACTCCCTGCACCGCCCTGCCCATAGCTATCACCCCTCAGCTCTCACCTGTGCACAGAGGGGAAGGCTCCACTGATCTGAGTTCAAGACAGGCCCTTGTTCCAATCTGAGATGGAGAGCAGGAGAAGGGACAGGAATGTGAGCCTCAGGCCCTGAAGAGATGCCGCTGTCCCCCTGCTCGCACCCTGCCCACTCACGCACGTAGTTAACTCTTCCATGCAGGTTCCTGGGTACCCCATGTATGCCAAAGACGTGTTCTGGGCTGTCTGCAATTGCTGTCAACTATAAGAGAGAGGAACTGGCTTGGCCCCCAAGGCAGGGACTCCTCGATGCACCAGGGCCCCAGAGCCAGGGCACAGTGTCATGCCCTTGGGCCGTGGGGGCGCCTGCACGCACCCCAGGCTCAGGACATAGGAAGCTCTGCACCACTCAGTGTGGTGCGGTGTACTGAAACCCATTTTTGTCCTTCTGCCTGGCACACCTGCTGCCCGCATTTCCTGGTGCCCTGAGGAGCTGTCTTGGAGATCTGTCACCAGCGGGACTGCAGAGGGCCCCCAGTCACCCGATCCAAAATACCTGTTCTACGTTGTATTCGCTGACACCAATGCAGTAAATGTACGCTCCCATGGTCCGAGCCTTGTGAGCCTGAGGGAAAGAACTGGGTGAGCTTTTGGCACAGAATGGAACAGAGAACGCTGAGGACAAGCCCACTCACCTCCACCACAGATTTGTTAAGTACATCTGGCTTCAGTTGTCCAGTAAGTAGAGCGATGATCATGCTAGACACCCTGTTGCCTGTCAAGAAACAAGAGGGGTGGTGAGTAAGGTCCAAGAGTGACCAGCAGGGGACCCAGGACCACCGTAGACTGCTAGGCCTCAGCACTGCCCACGGAAGGCAGGTGGGTGCTCCTCACACCTTAACCCTTACCCCAGCACCCACCACCCAGAGACCCCAGAATGAGAAGGGGCTCTTGCCCAGGGCCATCTCCCTACCAGATAGCCTGAACCCTTACTGGTCCCAGAAGGCACACCCTCTGCCCTGAGGACAGCCCAGCCATGTGTCCACCAGCCCCAGCCCATCTCTGGGCACAGGAAGCAGCAGCCTGTCCTGCAGAGCAGCCCAGGAAGGGGTGGTGCCAGTGCCTGCTTTGGCTACAACCTGCAGGTTTCTGCTTGGGACAGCGGCCCAGCTGCTCAGCACTCTCATGCGGGGTCCTGGACAGGGGACCCCATTCTTCCCCAGCACAGTCCCCACTGGGCCCCACCACTCTGGCCCAGAGCTGCCAGCCATTTTCGTGGTAGGAGATGCAGGTCCAGGAGCAAGTGGGCCATGGAAGACAGGAACGGAGAAGGGGAGGAAGGTCTGGCCCTGGGGAGAGAGTGGGCTCCTTATGGTGGTTCTCAGGCAGCTTGGGATCTCGGCCTTCTCCTTCTGCACACAGGGCCCAGTGAAAGTCCAGGAGCTCAGAGTGACCAAGTGCCCTGTGTGGACCCATGGGACCCTCCTGTCCTGTGAGAGCCATGCTGGGGCAGGTGCTCTGCCCACTGAAAAGTACTGGGATGGGAAGGGGAGCAATGGGCTCCCAGAGCCAGGCTGGGGAACCATGGGGTCTGCACATAGAGCTCCCTGGAGGGCGGCCAGCTCAGTGCAGCCACCTGAGGAGGAAGGCAGGGGCTCACCTCTGGAATTGGCTCTTGCAATCTGATCATTCGCCTGCAAGGAAAGAGAAACACCATAGAGAGAGCAGTAGACTGGGATAGTGCTCTAAGGTGAGGGCCAGCATGGACTCCAGGAAGTGGGCTCCCCACCTGTCTGAGTGCCTTCTGCAGGTAGATTTCCCCACCAGTGGGAATGGTCTCCAACTGGACAAGATGATGGAAGATTGTCGTTCTGAAAAATTCATGGCAAAAAGATGGAGGTGAGGAAAGTGGACAGAAAGAAACAGCCCTCAAGCCATCCTATGGCTGGGTGAACTGTGGAAATGCCATGGACGGGAAACATGAGCAACTCTCCCAACCCAGTTGTGTGCTGGATCATTGCCAGGTTTGTGTCCTTTTCTGTCCCTGACCTCTGAGCCCTCTGGGTGGTGGGGAGGCTGAGAGCAGGTCCCTCAGGAACCTGACTTTCTCTGAGCTCATCCTGTCTCAAGCACCCCACCCTCAGGGACCCCTCCCCAGGGGTGCTACAGCAAGGGTGGAGTGGGACCCAGGGACATGCAGTTTGAGTCTGAGGTTTCAGGGAGCCCCCCATGCCTGATGCTGACTGGAAGCCAAGGACACCCTGCTGAGGCTCTGTCCTCCAGCAATGAAGGCTGGTTCACAGGTCCCAAGCTCAGCCTGTCCTGTGCTGTCTCCACTGCACAGACCCTGACCTGCCCCTCCCTTAGCCACCAAAGGAAGGAGCCAGGCTGCTTCGTGAGCAGCGGGGCTGAGAACCTCAGTGTTCCTGACCCTAAAGGCTTGAGGTGGGGACGTGGCCGCAGGCTGCTGAGGCGGCCGAGCCCTGTCCTCAGGCTGCCAGGACAGAGCTGTCAGGGGCTGTTAGAGACAGGATTGATCGGGGCAGGCAGCACCAGCTCTGGTGGCAGCACTGGGACAGAAAAGGAAGACTGTGTTCAGGCTGATTGGCTGTGACAGGGCTGAGCCCGCACAGAAAGGCCACCTAGAGTGAAGACGCTGAGGGTGGCTTCCTCCTGGGGCAGAGACCTGCTGTGGGCCAAGCTCTGAGGGCCTTGGATGCGTCTCTGCCTGGGCCCTGCCTAGGAGGAGACACAGCCAGCCCTGCCCAGGGGAGGCCCAGCCAGGTCCTGCCCAGCCCAGCCCCCGCCCTCTCCTCTCTGGCTGCTGGCTTGTCCCACTCGCTCCCCTCTCTGTCCCTTGCCTTATCCCAGGCTCTTGGCAGCAGTTCCCCTGCCCCCAGACAGCACTCCTCCTCTCCTCCGTTCTTCACTCTGTCAGGTCCCTCACTGCATTAAGGGGCTAGGTCCCTCACCGCCTAGCCCATCCGCAGCTCTCAAGCACCCCTCTGGTGTTCAGCCTGTGTGTACATGCAGGCCACCTTCCCCACAGCCCTCCCTGTGGCACCCTTAGGAGCCCAGGACACAGGGCCCACTGGGGCTGCCTGTCTGGGACCAACCAGAGGACCTTGCTGCCCAGCACAAACCTCCAGCTCTTCCCCTGGGGCCCACCTCCCGGGTCCCACCAACACCTACCTATTTGAGGTGAGCATCATTTCAACTCTTGACCTTGTGTTAAACACAATGAAGGACATGCGCAGGTTGGGGCTGGGGAGAAGCATGGCTGTGAGAAGCCAGGGAACTTGACGCCAGGACACATCCCCAGGGGAAGCACGGACCCTGCTGCTCACAGCTCTGTGCCCAGGGTCATTTCAGATACGGGCAAAGAGCCTCAGTAGGCAATGCTGCTGTCCCCTGTGGGGACCCAGGGACCCAGGGAGAGTCAGGGTGACCTCATGACCAAGCCACTGGGCCAGCACCCCAACACACACTTATACTCACTCAATCACACACTGATCTATACATTCTAAAACACAATAATGCAAATTCACACACACTCAACACTCACACACAGAGACAGTACACACATATGTACAACACTCAAAGTCATACTTTCACGCTACCACTCACACTCACATGCACATAGACTGATACATTCACAGCACACATACAGTCACACATACCGTCATACATGTACATAGTCACACATATCGTCATGCACACATACAGTTGTACATAGGCACACTCATATCAAGGCTATAACCACATACACACACACACACACACACACACACTAAAGGAGACAGAGCCTCCTCATTCCTCATGGGGCCTCCCTCCCACCTGGCCTGTCTTCTACAGTCACCTTCTTTCTATCCTAACCCCATCCCTCTTTCCCTCCATTTCCTCCTCCCTCCTTCCAGCTCAGGAAATCCCACTCCCTCACAATGCCTCCCCTTCCTGCCACTGACCAACTGCCCTTGGCCCAGGACCTCTGACCTCTGACCCTCGGCAAAGTGGCTGCAGCCTTCTTGGCTGAGCTGACCACTGCTCCTGCTCTTCTTCCTGGCTCTGTTCACCTACAGTTGACAGGTTTTTTCCTGGAGCACTATATCACTCCCCTGCCTGTGAATCTTCCATGGCTCCTTGTGACACAGAGGAAGAATTCAAGGCCCTCCTTGGCCTGGAACAATAAATCCTTGTGACATTGGCCCCAAGCAACTTGTGAGGATTTGTCTCCAGCCCTCCCCTGAGTTACCCACACTCCTCAGCCTAAACAGACCACCCACTAGAGGGCACCCTGAGGGTTACTGTGACCCTGACTTTTCTCCAGCCTTCAAGGTCAAGTTTACTTCCCATCTCCTCTGGGAAGCTGCCCAGGACCACTTCCCTCTAGGAATCCTTGTTTTCCCCTCTAACCTTCCTGGCACACTCTCTGTCCCTTTCCTTTGGCCCTGAGCACCCTGTGTCCAGGTGTCAGCTACTGAGTTGCTCTCCTGACTTCCTTCCCAACCTGGGGGTCTGGAGGGCAGACGGTGTCCCTGCAGGTGCCCAGGTTCCCAGGCAGGGCAGGCACACAGCTGAGACCCAGAGGACCAGTGCACCCTGTCCCCTTTCCTGCCTGGTCATGCTGGGCTCTGTGCCCCCACCCAAGGGACCCCACCAAGTCTAATGGATGTTCAAGCAGCCTGCATCACAGAGAAGCATACTTTACATATTTCTCCGCCAAATCTTCCAAACATGAGGACAAGGTAGCCCAGGTCAACATGGGTTGGGATCTGCAATGAAGATACAGGAGTTAAGGGATGAGGTGCCCTTTCAAGGAACACCTGGCCTCTGTCTTTTCCCCTTCTCTTCAGGATCCTTAACACTGGCTCCCACCCCAATGCCTCTGACCACAGTAGGGGATCCTGGAGGTGACTGTCCTCAGGGCCACCAGTGGGAAGAGGCTGGCCAACCAGGCCATCTGCTGGGATTGAGGGGCCTCCCAGCACAAGGGACTCTTGGTGGCCGACCAGTGCAGCTGGTCACACTAGGTGATGGCTGTGACACCAACTGGAAGAAGGGGACATGCTGGAAGAAGTCTCTGGTCACCTCTGACTTGTGGGTTCTCTGCCATCACTTGCCCATGATGTGACCTTCCCAGGTCCCTGTGGGTATGACCTTGGCACCATGGCCATTGGAAGCCTTTTAGAGCCATCACCAGGTCCAGAGGTGACCAGATGTGGCCTGTGGCTTCCCTGCTGGACTCCTGGGTTCCAGATGTCAGACCTGCCCTTGGAACGGGAACCTTTTGTAGACTGTATCTGCCTTGCATATCTCCTCATCACACCCCAGATTCCTCTTCCTTTCCACATTCCCTAGCAGCATGGAGGCTGGGGGACATGTTCCCATGGGAACCTGGGCCTCAGCATGGGGGACCAGCACCCCAGACTGTGCGACATTGGTTTTGTCACCAGCCTGTAGTCCAGCCCCTGCAGGCCCAAGAGGCCTTTTCTAGCAGACACTGCCAGGGAAAGGGAACAGGCTGGCCACTGCTGCCCTGGTGCCCACACTGTGGACCAGCAGGGATGGCTGCAGGCTCATCCCATCCCCACTCCAGCATCCTGCTCCATTGTGTCCCACTCTGTCCCCAGATGGAGAGTGAGGAGCAGGAGGAGCCTGGGGCCTCGTGACTCCTGTCCAGTGGGAACCAGTCACATCTGCCCTATGTCCCTGGCAAAGGTCTCTGGGTCCCCACAGCTCTTCCGGTCAAGCATCAGGGGGCAGAAGAGAACTGCGCCTGGTGCGGAGGGACGTGTGATACTCGGGGCTCCATGGTGAGTGGGTGAGAGGCACCCACCAGGAGGCCACCTTCTCCCCTCCAGAGATGATCATGCCCACAAGTGGGACCCCCGAAGGTCACACAAATGTGTGCTGACTGTCACACTCCAAGAGCCACCTCCTCCTGTTCCATCTACTCTGCTAGGCTGGGTCTAAATCAGTGTAGAAACCGGAGGAAATGAAGAAGAACTAAATCATCCTAACAATCTCCTGGTAACAGACAGGGAGCACATGTGTCCCAGGCACGTAGAGGTCATTTTCCCTCCAGATCCACCCCGTGATGTCTGCTTAGTCCCAGTTCATGATTGAGGAAAATGAGCTCTTTTCAGGCTATTTGTCACAATGTCCATACCCGGGATAAATCTATAGCCAGGTCTTTCTTCATACCCCATGCACTGTCCACTGTATTTGGCATATGTGAGTGACACTGCTGTCTGACAGTTGCTGTGTAAGCAAACACCAGACCCTAAGACTTTTCCAGGATGCAGGCTTTACCCTCAGCAACTCCAAGATTAAGAAGCAAGTCACCTCATTTCCCTAATCCTCACACTCTTTGCTTTCCCTCTCATCACTCTTCACCTGCTTATGGCACCTGCTCCTGGGGAGTCCTAGGAGTGATGATTTTGAAAGAGGGTTTGGATTGTAGGACACAGGAGAAAGCAAGTGCTCGTGGGCAGAGGAAAGGACACAGGCACAGTCAGGTGCCCAGGAAGTAGGTGCCTTGGGGAGGGCCCACCTCCTCATAGGCTTCCACTTCTGATAAAATCTGATTGAAACATCATTGTGACAGCACCAGGTTGAGAAGATGAAAGGATGTGAGATCAAATCGTATAGGGGAGTAGAAGCTGAGAAAATTTCACCATAAAAACAAGTTGATGAACAATGGGTAAATCTCAAAGCAGCAGAAGACAGTTGTTACAAACACGTTATCACAAACATCTGTACATTGTCAAAGAAAACTAGAGATTTGCATGGAGCTATGTTTGGCTATTGGGTTCAGACACAGAGAGTGGTTGGGAAGGAGCTCTCAGTTTTTTGTGAGTTTCTTTCTACTATTTGGCATTTAAATTTTTCTTCAAACCATTCCTTGACAAATGGGGAAAATGGAATTCTAGGTAAAAGTTAGTATCATGGAGGGATGTTAGAATAAACAGCCAAGTATGCTTTGGGCCCTTGTTCTCCTACAGAAACTTACAAAACAAGTGAAATGCTTGTGTGCTCATCTTGCAGGAGCTCTGCAAAATGCCCATCAGTGCTTTATGGAAATGGAGCAAACGTGCCACGGTGAAAAAGCCCCCTTCTAAAGGGTGGAAAAGTGTGAGGTGTTCTGTGGAACCCTTCCCTTACCCGCTTCCCAGCATGGTCCAGGCCAAGTGGCTCTCCACAACCACAGGGGGACACACATGCTTTACTTGTGAGCTTTCGTTTTCACCTGCCTAGGGGACATCTGAAGGATTTGCTGCTGATTCTGTTTCACAGAAGTCAGAACATGAGTGAGGAAACTGGACAATTCCATAGACACCTGGAGTAGCCTATTTTCTGTGGGGACCTACACTAGGTCATCAAAGGCAAGGGGAGGGAGACTGGGAGTTAGGATGCTCACAGCCAGCAATGTGTCCAGAGTTTTGAGGTTCACACTTGTACAGGAGCAAGGATTGTGTTTAGAGAAATCCAAACATAGGCTTTTGACTCAGGTTGATCTTTAGATGCAGAACAACCTCAGCTAAGTTCCAAAGCTGTACCTCAGCACAAACCAACTGTAAAGACAGGCTGGTGGATGTTTTCTCTGCCTAATTTTTATGGTGTTTGTACTTCTGTTTGAGCTTCCAGAATTCAGCGAAATCTGTCACGATATTACCTGAATAGGAGCTGAAGGGCCACCAACTCAGTAATCAGATATAGCTAGGAAGTCTTTGCAAAAATAGTTTGGAAAAGTCTCAAAATACATGAATGAATACAGACATCTACCCGCCCCCCCGCCAAAGCATGCTGGGATTTGATTTCTAAAGTTACAATATAATAATGTTCAAACACCTAATTGTCAAAAAAAGAATAAATAAAAACTCCACAAGGCATACAAGGTAATAGGAATGCACACCTCACTCAAAGGAACTATATTAATCAACAAAAAACCACTCCAAAGGATGTCAAATCTTTAGATTTACTACATATTGATTCAAAACAAAACTGTCTTAATTATGCTTAAAGACTGAAGGAAAACAAAGACAAAAAAAATTAAAGGAAGTCAGGATAACAACAAAGA